>NC_043713.1:75924293-75977495 GCF_006229205.1 Suricata suricatta | reverse complement strand
GTGGCAGGGAGATGACTGGAGAGGAGAGGCATGAGGGAACTTTCCAGAGTGCAGGGGGAATGTTCTGTATGTTGATTGAGGTGGTGCGCCCCTGGGGATGTACACTGACCAAAACTCATTTAGCTTAAAGCCTGTATTTGTATTTAAATTAATACTGAATTTCAGATACTACCAATCAAGAAGCTAAGGAGAAGAGGGGCACCTGGGTGACTCAGCTGGGTAAGCGTCTGACATCGGCTCAGGTCATGATCTCATAACTTGTGAGTTCGAGCCCTGCATCGGGCTCTGTGCTGACAGCTAGCTCAGAGCCTGGAGCCGGCTTCGGATTCTGCGTCTCCCTCTCTCTATGCCCCTCCCCTGCTCATGCTCTGTCTCTCTCTCTCTCTTTCAAAAATGAATAAACATTTTTTTTTTAATTTTTTAAGAAGCTAAGGAGGAAGAGGGAAAAAATTGGGAGCATATGACCCTTTCACAATGAGAAGGGGCAGATAAGGAAAAGAGAGGGAGAAGGCACGGGGTCACATGAGAAAAAGACCCAACTTCAGAATCCTGGCAACTTTGAATGTTTCCAGCAAGTTCTGTCATTTTGTTACACCTGCACTCGCCACCACAGCTAAATGAACTCACAAATTCTCCACTGGAGGCCAAGTTTGCCCAGCCGCTCACGGCAAATTGGCCCCGGCGGACATCCAGCTGCTGTCCATTATAACCTGGAACACAACATTAACTTCTGAGAGGCCCCTCTGGCTCCCACGGAGCCCCGAGACACCCCACATTTCAGGAGTATTCTTGGAAATCTAAATGGGCAACTGAGGAAAACCCGGGAGCGCAGTGCCTGGTGCGCAACCCATGTGCCGTATGTGACCCCCCCCCCCCCAGGGCCATGAAATACTCTGAATGGGACGGCAGTGCTACAGCCCTCACCCTGCCCCCTCCCCAAGCCCCTCGACAGCATCGGGCTCTCACTGCATATGCCACACCGCAGACCTCGCTGGAGGGAGCTCAGGGCTCAGGTAAGGAGGTAACAGCCTGAGGCCAGGGTCGCCATGCTGCCCCAGGCCCAGCAGAGCCACGCCAGAGGGTCACTGCAAACGTGGGCGAGGGAGGCCAAAATCATTAACATTGTCTCGGGGTAGTCCAGAGTTCAAGGGCAGAGGCTGTGTCTTCCCGGGCTCTTTATGTCATCAATTCCTCGGCTGGGAATTGGGGAAAGTGCTATGTGGTTTAAGAGATGGGTGCAAATCAGGAACCCAAGAGCTGCTGATGTCTTTCTGTGAAACGCAGTCGGGAGCGCCCTTGACGTTAGGCTGCGAACTGCATACCAGTCCTGTCCCTGGCTTGTGAAAGTGTCCCCTGCCAGGGACTTGCCTTTCTGGAGACTCAGCATTTGATAAAAACACTTCCAGGCGCATCACCGAGTCTGGCCTCAACACGGCCCTTTCGAAAAGGCGATGCTGTTTTGCCTCACTCTGGACTTCCTTCCCAGCTGGCTTAGCCAAAGGGCACCCCTCTCATGCAGCTGGCTTGCAGCAGCTCCAGGGAAGGGTCCCCGTGAAGTCCCCTCAGGACTGTGCTTGCCATGCATGCTTGAAGACAATGGGGTATCAAGGATGCCGGAAACTGAATTCCAGGCAAGGACAACACTAAGACGTCTATGTCAAAAAACAGTAAAGAGGGGCGCCTGGGTGGCTCCATTGGTTGAGCATCTGACTAGCTCAGGTCATGATCTCATGGTCTGTGGGTTCGAGCCCCACGTCGGGCTCTGTGCTGACAGCTCAGAGCCTGGAGCCTGCTTCGGATTCTGTGTGTGTGTCTCTCTCTGCCTGTCTCTTGCTTGCACTCTGTTTCTCTCTCTCTCTCTCTCTCTCTGTCTCTTTCACTCTCAAAAATAAATAAACACTAAAAAGTTTAAAAATAAAACAGTAAAGAATGCTTCCTCTATGGGCGCCTGGTGGCTCAGTGGGTTAAGTGTCCGACTCTTGGTTTCAGGTCAGGTCATGATCTCACTGTCCGTGGGTTCAAGCCGCACACTGGGCTCCATGTTGACAGTGCAGATTCTCTCTCTCCGTCTGTCTCTCTGCCCTTCCCCTACTCATGTTCTCTCTCTCTCTCTCTTAAAACAAACAAACAAATTTAAATAAAAACAATGCTGCCTCTGGAACTGGCCAGGTACTCCCACATTACTCTGCCTGGCAGGACTGGGCTGGAAATGGTGAGGCTGGCGGCTTCAGCAGGGCTGGTGTCTCTCACCCTCCTTCCTGCCTTAAAGGGGCATAATGGGAGGAGCGCCTGGGTGGCTCAGTCCACCAAGCATCCAACTTCAGCTCAGGTCATGATTTCACGGTTCGTGGGTTCAGGCCCCATATCAGGCACTGTGTTGACACAAACCGTGAGAGCATGACCTGAGCTGAAGTCGGACACTTAATGGACTGAATCCCCCAGGAGCCCCCCAAAAATTGTTTTTAAAAGGAGCACAACTGAAAAAGGCCACCCTGTGCAACTTCTCTCATATTCACTGTGTAATAGGGAGAACAGTAGACCAAGAGTCAGGAGGGATGGCTTCCAGTGATGTGGGGAGGGAGGCAGGCTGGGAAAGTCATCTGTCTGTCCATCCATCCACTCATCCATCCACCCACTTACCAATCCACCCATCTATCCATCATCCATCCATCCACTCATCCATTCCTCTATCCACCCATCCATCTACTCTTCCATCCATCCACCCATCTATCCACCCACCCACCCATCCATCCATCCATCCATCCACCCATCCATCCATCCATCCACCCATCCATCCATCCATCCATCCATCCATCTGTCCATCCATCCACATTCACTGAGCCTTTAACTATGTACCCAGTGCTGTGTTAAGTATCAAAGTGACAGAAATGAGTAGCACGGGGTCAGACTGAAAGAACTCACAGGCTAGCCGTCTGGAAAACAATGGGGACTTATACCTGCTGGATAAACAGATGACAGGCACAGGCACAGCAACTACAGAGACTGCCTACCATACACGGGCGTCATGAGTTCAGCCTGTGGGTCCGATCTGTATCCTGTTTGCCACGTCAGCTAAGGTGAGGAGGCAGCAAACATTTTCTGGAAGGGCCAGAGAGCATGTATTTTAGGCTCTACAGAGCATGCAGTCTTGGTTGCAACTACTCAACTCTGCCAATGCACTGTGATAGCAGCCATGGACAAGATGTCGACGGATGCATGTGACTGTGTTCCAATAATACTTTATTGACAAAAACAGGTAGGGGACCAGGTTGGGTCTTCAGGTGGTTGTTTGCCAATGACTGAGAGAGAAGGTGTGATCCTGGGGAGTTATATAATCTCCCTACACCTCAGTCTCCTTTACTGTAAATGAGAGATGGTGATAATAGCTACTTCATAGGGTGACAAAACTGATACTCCATGTAAATCACAGTGCCCATAACGTGGTAAGGACGCAATCACTATTAGCAATTCCTATTATAATTAATTGCACTGTGGTGTGATAACAGAAGCATGCAGACAGAGGCAGAAAGGAGTGGGGGTCAGGTCCACGTGAGGGGACAAAGCTAACAGTGTCACCCTGAACCTCTACTTTCACCTGCCGAATAGGGTCAAAGCCCAACTCACTTCCCCGCAGGGCTGGACTGCTGTCCAGAAAGATTTCCGAAGACTGGAAACCCTCAGGTTCTCAAAACACGGGGCTTCAAACCGCCACACGAAGCGTGTCAGGAAATGAACCCACACGTTCCCCGAACATTCCTCGCTATTCCTCCTCATCTTCCCTGAAACCAAAACGCATTAAGCCTCAACCTCTCGGAGAGTCAAACCAAAGCTGATACCAAGCCCAGGCCTCAGGAGATGACATCCAACACAGCTCGGCCTCGCCCCCCGATGTAGCCCACCCCAACTCGGGGATCAAAGCCCAAGGTGGTGAGACCCTAACTGCTAAGCCAGTGACCCGTTCAGCTGACAGCCACGGAAAGGCCACCTCCCTAATGGATGCAGCGTGATCCTGAAGCACGGCCGGGCTGCAAGGAAGGACCCCGGTGACCGTCTCCTGAAAATCATTAAGCACCACTCTCAGAAATTAACCTTGCCTGCTCTCCTTGGAGCTTCCGGAAGCCCAGCCGTGGTGGAGGGAGCCCCGGCTGGAGGCCTAGAGAGTTGTTAATATTTTTATCCTTCCTTTATTAATTCAAGTTAATGGATACCTCCAGCCTTAGGGGAACAGGAGGAGGAGGTGGAGAGCTCATTGCCAGCGACCAGGCAGCCCCTGGCCATGTTTGTTTTAAATTACAGAGTCCCAACAGGGCCCATCAGGAGGCCAGGCCAGGAGGCCCCTGGAGGGGATGCACGTGGGGAAGTGAGCAGCACTAGAAGGGGGCCAGGGGCCCCTTCTCTCCCACCAGCCACCCCGAGCAGGTGGAACAGCTGCCCACTGACCTCTGCTCGGCCATGTCACCTGAGCCACACTCTCCTGTGTCCTGGAAGGCGCACCGCATACCTGAAAGAATTAATTAATGGGAAACAGGAAGAAAGGGGCTCAGGGCAACTGGCCTGAAGCCCTGAGGCCAAAACACGCCTCTCTGAAAACGATACACAGCAAGTCACGCCCCTGCATGCGGAGAGGCCTTCCAGAAGTTCCTCACTGGCTGTCTCCTGGATAAACTCCAAACCACCCCAGAGCGCTTCCTTAAACCCCCTCCCTCCTTACCCCATGCCCCCCCCCCACATACACACAGTATAGCCCCAAATCTATTTTCCAACCAGCCCTGGCTCCAGGCCTTTCCACCTGCTACCGTCCTGCCTGGACACCTTCCCTCTCTTTACCCGGCCAACTCCCACTCACCCTTCAGGTCTCAGCTTAGGTCAGGGGTTGGGAGACTACAGCCCAAGGGCCAACGTCGGCCCCCACTTGTCTTTGTAAGCAAGGGTTCACTGGAAAACCATCACGGCCCTCCGCTGGCAAACCACCTGTGGCGGTTTCTACGTCACTACCGCAGGTGGGTGAGTGTGGGAGAGGCCGCAGGGCTGCAGAGCCGGATGTATTCATGACCCGAGCCCTTACAGGGCAAGTTTTCTGACCCGTCTTCGATGGCAGTTCCTCCAGGAAGCCGTCCCTGGATCCCATGAATGTTTTAGGGGCTCCTCATCAGGGCTCCCTCAGCCCTAGCTACCTTCCTCTCCTCTAGATCCTTCCTCACTGAATTAGAAATTGATACCCCCATCCTAGCCACAGCAATCAGACAACCAAAGAAAAACCCTCAAAAGGCATCCAAGTCAATAAGGAAGAAATAAAACTTTACTATTTACAGATGATATGATACCATATATAGAAAAACCAGAAGACTCCACCAAAACACCACTAGAATTGATCAATGAATTTAGTAAAGTCACAAAAGACAAAATCCATATACAGAATCTGTTGTGTTTCTATACATCAATGATGAAGCAGGAGAAAGAGAAATTAAGGAATCAATCTTACACTTGCACCAAAAGCAGTAAGATACGTAGCAACAAACCTAACCAAAGAGGTGAAAGACCTGTGCAATGAAAACTATAAAACACCGATGAAAGAAACCGAAGACACAAAGAAGTGGAAAGACATTCCATGTTCATGGATTGGAAGAACAAATACTATTAAAAAGGTGTATCCTGCCCAAAGCAACTGATACATTCATTTCATGCAATCCCTCTCAAAATACCGCCAGCATTTTTCACAGAGCTAGAACAAACAATCCTAAAATTTGTATGGAACCACAAAAGACCCCGAATAGCCAAAGCAAACTTGAAAAAGAAAAACAAAGCTGGAGGCATCACAATTCCAGATTTCAAATTTCAAGTGATGGTCATGGTGGGGGGCACTTGTGGGGAGAAGCACTGGGTGTTATATGGAATCCAACTTGAAAGTAAACTATTTTAAAAAATTTCAAGTTATATTAGAAAGTTGGCTATAGTGGTCAAAACAGTGTGGGACTGGCACATAAATAGACATAGATCAATGGACCCGAACAGAAAACCCAGAAACGGACCTACAACTATATGGTCAATTAATCCTTGACAAAGCAGGAAAGAATATCCAATGAGGGAAAGATAGTCTCTCCAACAAAGGGTGTTCAGAAAATCGAACAACATGCAAAAGAAAAGGAAACTGGACCACTTTCTTACACTGTATGCAAAAATAAATCCCAAATGGATTAAAGGCCTAAATGTGAGGCTCAGGTCATGATCCCACATTTCCTGGGCTTGAGCCCTGCATCGGGCTCCACACTGGCAGTATGGAGCCTGCTTGGGATTCTCTCTCTCTCTCTCTCTCTCTCTTTCCCCTCTCCCATGCGTTCTCTCTCTCTCTTTCCCCTCTCCCATGCGTTCTCTCTCTCTCAAAATAAATAAGTTAATTAACTTTTTAAAAAAAGGAGGGCACTTCTGATAAGCCCAGGTGTTACACTGAAATGCCAGAATACTATATTGTATGTCTGAAACTAATACTACACTGTATGTTAACTAACTGGAATTTAAATAAAAGCTTAAAAATAAATAAGTAATAAATAAATCAATGCTTCTGGTCCACCTCCTCTAAATTCTGAGCTCTGCAAGAGGAAGGCTGGGTTTTTTTGTTTTTGGTTTTTTTTTGCAGCTCTGCACCCCAGATCTCTCCCACATCATAAGTGCAAAAAACAGTGTTTGCAGAACAGAAGAATGGACAAATGAGTGGAGGTTCTGATGCAGAACCGGGGAGCCCCAGGACATCACTATAGAGAGTAAGCCTGGGGCGCCTGGGGGGCTCAGTCGGTTGAGCGTCCGACTTGGGCTCAAGTCGTCATCTTACAGTTGGTGAGTTCGAGCCCCACATCGGGCTCTGTGCTGACTGCTCAGAGCCTGGAGCCTGCTTCAGATTCTGTGTCTCCCTCTCTCTCTGACCCTCCCCTGCTCATGCTCTGTCTCTCTCTGTTTCTCAATAATAAAGGTTTAAAAAAAGAGAGGGAGTAAAACTAACGCACACGCAGTTGCCCTAATCAGGAAAATGCACGGCAGCAGTATTTCTTTGGGATGAACAGACAAAAGGGCACTAGCCTGTCCAAAGAACAAAAAAGGCCTCCAAGTATCTCTTGGGGAGCTGTTCCCAGGGCACACAAAGGAGGAGACAGGTCAGGTTCACTAACGGCTGCGGCCTGGACTATTAATCTAAGTTGGGAGCCGAACTCTAAATGCCACCGTGCTTCCACCGCTGGTCCCCTGTATCCGGCACAACACACGTTATTAGTCTGCTGATGAATCGCTCTTTTTTGCCCAGTTGTCAGCTCCAGGAAAGCAGGTGTCATTTGCTCACCAGGGTCTCTGTAGGGCTTAGCAGCATGTGACAAAAACTCATGACGAATGAATGAATGAATGAATGAATGAATGAATGAAATGGAACTCAATCATCAAAGCCTTCCATCTGGCATATGATGGTGCAGAGTTACAGCTGGGGCCACATTTCCCTCTGGAGGGGTACCCAGGCCTGGCCCCTGACCCAATAAGGAACACAGAAGAGCCCTATGGAAGGGTGGTCATGACTGGTTCATGGCTACCTTCCCACTGGCCTGCTAAGGCCACACACTTGGCTTTGAATAAAGTCTCTCTCATGGCCTTCAGGTTCTGGACACATTTCTACAGTCTCAGCCGCCCCCGTCCTGCTCCTAACCTCCGCCTTGGCTTTCAAAGGCCTCACGTACTGCCCGCCTCAGCGTGACTGCCCCGCGGGATGCTGACATCATACCCCCACCCGCGCCCCCATCATCTTAAATCAAAGTGCCGGGCGGCCGACCCCTGCGGCTCCGGGAGCCGCCCAGGAGCCGCAGCACAGCGCGGGAGCCGGGCCTGGAAGGAGTTTTTATGTCTTTCCATTTATCACACTAAAAGGTCCATTTCAAATTCCATCAACCAGGTCAAATATCAAGACAGAGAGCAGTGCCTCTTCTTTCCAGACATGGCACCCCGCCTCGAGGGTGAGTAGATGTGGGGCATTTAATCTGGCAACCAAGTGACACTCCCTCCCAGAAGGCTGGCGCCTGCCGGTGCAGAGTAAAGAGAGGGGAGCCAGAGAAGCCAAAACTGAACATGATTTCCACAAGGAAAGATAAAGAGAGACCATAAATTCCACCAGACGAATGAAACCTCTCGGGAAACGCTGCGGCGTCCTGCCCACGAGCTGGGCGTTTACTCCTGGGCCCTCGAACCCGAATCTACTCCTCATGCTTCTCCTTTTACCAGGGTCGTAACAATAACTACGCATTCCTGATGCCAGCGCCACTCAAAACAGACCGTTTCACTCGCGGTGACGCGGCCCGTGGCTTGCAAAACAACACGTGCATCTGTCACATCATCACAGCCCCATGAACCACACGGTGCCCTAAACAGTAGCTAAAAAATGATGTTCCCCACCTTAATTAAGGAGGACCCTCTCCCTCCGGTTCTTTCCTGTCTTAGTGTCACATTCTAAGTCACGTCGCCACCAATAACCTACAGAATGGAAGGGCTCTGGGAAAGCATGGAAATCAGATATTAATCAAACATTCCACTTTCGATCGACTGAGAGCAAGTTTCCCAGAATGGGTTACGAAGGATTCTGAAGGGGCGCCTGGGTGGCTCAGTCGGTTAAGCCTCCGACTTCGGCTCAGGTCACGACCTCAAGTTCATGGGTTTGAGCCCCATGTCGGGCTCTGTGCTGACAGCTCAGAGCCTGCAGCCTGCTTCAGATTCTGTATCTCCCTCTCTCTCTGTCCCTCCCCTGCTCCCACTCTGTCTCTCTCTGTCAAACATAAACATTAAAAATAATAATAACAAAATAAAAATAAATGGACATTTATTTGCTCATTTACTAGCCTCATCTTAAGCAACAAACAGCCTCTAATGAATCCTGGATCTGATGTGCCAGTCACACTTTTTTATTGAATAGCCCTTAAATGGTAGCTTAATCTGAAAGGTTTCAAGTTGCCCCGTGGGCCTCCTAAAGCCATCATGCCCACCTCAGTGGTTGGAGTCCCAGAGTATCCAAATCACTGGCCTCAAGGGCTGTTCCACAAACACACAGATACAACACGGTAGCGGCTTGCTGTATCAGAACTATCATCACCCAGGATTCGAACCCAGGTCTCTCTTGGTCAGAAGTCAACACTCTCAGGAAGCAGTGGGGTGCAGCAGTTAAGGGGTCATCCGTCCAGGATAAAGAGAAAGTAGTGAAGAGCGCTACTGACCCCTCTGGCTCTGAAGAGCAAGAGGTAAGCAGGTGCAGCACCAGTCTCGTAAGACATTTCATTTGATGGATTCCAGAAAAATCCACTGGGACCAAAACGCCTGCCCCTCCCCCAGTCTTCACGCCTGAGCCTTCCTCTGACTCCTGAAAGCACCCCATCTTAAAGCGATCCTCCCTCCCCCCAAATACAATTCTAATGTATTAAATACATTGGCCCAGCAACTCCACTTCGAAGGAGCCTCTTAGAGACCCTCTTGCACCTGGGCACAAAGAAACATATAGCGCAGCCCCGGTGACAATGGTAAAGACGCAGAAGCAACCAAGATATCCATCAACGGGACTCGGCAAACACCTGTACGTTCATGCAGTGGAATCTTACATAGCAGATGAAAGCAAATGACTAGAAGCTACTTGGACTAGTATCAACACGGACGGATTTCAAACAAATCTAATTGCTGTTGTTTCGGGGGGAAACATGGCAGAGAAAACAGGACAAGAGGTTCATATGTGTTCATTCTGCGTGGTGGTTGGGACCCAAAGGCCCATGCCATGAGCCACTGCACTTTTCTATATACTTGGTAATTTCTCAGAAATTTACCCCTCTTAGGGATAAGCCCTGAAGATTGTATCATTGTGAGGTAAGGGTCTGGGTCCCAGAAAAGAAGAGATATGGCATGCCTTCCTGACACCCAACTGTGCCCTGGTGGAGCCTGCCCGTCCACGGCTGCTAGAAGAAGATCAGGAGGTCTGAGGGTCTGTCAAGAGCTAGCACATCATTAGAAGAGTAATGATATGAATAAGAGCCAGCACTTCCTTTGCACCAGGCACAGTGCCAAGCTCTGTACAAACAGTATCTTACACACAAAGAGAAAAAAAAGAAGAAGAGGAGAAAGAAGAAGAAAGAAGAAAGAAAGAAGAAGAAGAAGAAAATCCACCTTTAGGTAGAGATTCCATTATCTTCTTGTGCTAGAAAATAAGGCAATGCTCAGAGAAAGAGAAGAACATGTCTAAAGGATGCAGGAACCAGCCTGAAAGGGCCATACTGAAGACAGATAACTGAGCATCAAATTAGATAGTGACAGTAAAGGACTATAACCTATGGGATCAAATAAGAATCCGTGAGATCACACTGATATAAAATCAACAAGGAAGGAAGAAGGGGGAGTTTTATCCTCAGTAAAAAGCTGACCAGCAAACATGGAAGAAATGACGGAATTAGAAAACGACCACTTGGAAATCATCATAGTAATAATGGATTCAGGCAAGAATCATCTGTGGATGTTAAAATCGGAGGTGAAATTTTGAGGAGTCACAAAATAGTTACATGGTTTCAAAGCATCGCCCCACGAGATACATACTGACTTCAGAGGGTAAGAGAGTAACCGTCTGGGACAGAAATCTTACAGAGACCACGTTCACCAAATGATCCTAATTAGCACCACAGGTCATGGGTGAAATCAATATGCGTTTCCTGCTCCGTCACACTGAGCACGCCACCACACCCTCTGCTAAAATTCTATCACCTGAATCTAATCATCAGGACACACTAGACAAACCCAGATTGAGAGAAGGTCAATATTATGCAGCACGTCCCAAGGGCGTTTCCACATCAAGAGAAACAAAGGGGTCGTGATATCCGGATTCACTCCATGATCTCCATTTTTCTCTCCCACGACTGGGACACTGAAATCTGAATGAAGTCACACAACCGAGAAGTGCTAAAGGCAGGGTGCACACCCAAGCCACCTGGCTCCCGTGCCCTTCTCCGTCCCATCCTCCAAGGACCCCATGGACTTTGGGGAAGAATGAACTCCAGCTCTGGTACTTAATCAGTCGGAATGAGCTTGGACAAAGCATGTTCTCTTTCCTCGCCTGCAAAATGGGATTCAGTAAAGTAAACCATGTAAAAATGCCAGCCTGCCATAAGTGTTCAGTTAATGATTGGCCATCACGCATATTATTAAAGTGGTCATTCCACCAACAAACCCTTTGACTTAGTGGAAATGTGCTGTGTTTCAAGCTTAATGCAGTTATATTAATAACAACCTGTTTTAGTTTGGGTTCTCCCCAGATCAGACCCTAAGAGAAAGTCTGGTGCAAAGGTATAATCGGAAGGTGATCCAAGGAACCACGACAAAGCTGAGAGGTGAGGCGGGGAAGTAAGGAAGGCCCATAAGGGATGTGACATGGGGCGTGGGGTGAGGGTGCAGGGTATACCATCTTGGGCAACTGGGGCTCAGTCCCTCTGGGGCCCCCCCGAAGAGAGTGTGTAGAACACGAGACGGAGGCAGGTGCCAGTTAAGTAAAACTAACTTAATAGGATCAAATCTCACAGAATTACATCTTCCTTGTAAATGACACGGTACTTCTGACAAAATGCCATGTTGCCCAACTCACAGCACACCTGACCACAATAATTTTGGATAAAACAAGCTAATAACAGCTAATTTTTCATGACGGGACTTGAGAGCTGCTATGTCAGTAGGAATGTGGCCATGAATGATGCCTCACTGGTGTTTCCAGAAGTTTCTGGGGCAAGGGCACCTCGGTGACTCAATTGAGTGTCCAACTCTTGATTTTAGCTCAGGTCATGATCTCACGGTTCGTGGGTTCAAGCCCCACATTGGGGTCTGTGCTGACAGCACAGAGCCTGTTTGGGAGTAGCTCTCTGTGTCTCTGCCCCTCCTCTGCTCTCTCTTTCTGTCAAAATAAATAAATGAACTTAAAAAAAAAAAAAGAAAATATATTCAGAAGCTGCAGAGGCAAATACAAGATGGTTCTGATATTTAGAAAGTTAGACTTACTCATTTATTTTTTAAAATGTTTATATATTTGTGAAAGAAAATAGAGGGAGAGGCAGACAGAGGATCGGCAGAAGGCTCTGCGGAGACAGCAGCAAGCCCGATGTGGGGCTCGAACTCACAAACTCTGAGATCATGACCTGAGCCAAAGTCAGATGCACAACTGACTGAGCCACTCAGGTGCCCCCAAAATCAGACTTATTTTAAATGAGTCTCACTGGACTCATCCCAGGACTGAGAGATTCAGCAGCTTGAGAGAAACAGGGGGGTCTCCATGGGAGTAGAACCTATTCTTGCTCTGGACCCAGGAAAATGGGCCTGGAATCTGGGAGAGGGGGCCCTAGGTCAATGCTGATCAGGAAGACGGGGCTGCGGATGTAACTTTCTTAGGCAAAGTAGAAGCAATACTTTAAAAATTGATTTTAAAAAGGGGGGGCACGTGGGTGGCTCAGTTGGTTAAGTATCCAGCTTTGGCTCAGGTCATGATCTCACGGTTTGTGGGTGTGAGCCCCACGTTGGGCTCTGTGCGGACAGCTAGCTCAGAGCCTGGAGCCTGCTTCAGATTCTGTGTCTCCCTCTCTCTCTGACCTTCCCCTGCTGGCGCTGTCTCATTCTGTCTCTCAAAATAAATTTTTAAAAATATATAAAAATTTAAAAATAAATAAATAAATAATGGGTAAGCACAGATTTTACTGGAGATACTTACAAATTAAATATATAACATATAAAATACATGTTGTATAGTAGTATATAAATTACAAAAGATCTTGTCTAAGACCTCCCTGATTCAAAATAAGAAATTCCTCGTGAATGGGTGACAAGTCCACCTCACAACGAGAAGCTATGGAAAAGAGTGAACGTAACCTTACTGTCTTCTGCGAATGGAAATCTGGCCTCAGGCTGATTCTCCAGCTCTGATCCTGTGTCTCTAAAGGGGAAATGTCGGCTGTTTTCATAACCACACTGTTCGTGGTAGAATCTTGTTGGCAGATTGGTATGCGCGGGAAGTTCTTACCATGAACTTGAAATACCTGAGGAGGGTCCCACGGCCTCAGGAACGCTGAGCTAGCTGCATGACTGTTATAACTAGGCACGTCTCTCTCTCATGGGACCCCTGGCAGCCATAGAGATGGAGCTGCTCCAAGTGCTACTGCCCCCCAAGTTAGGACGGCTCCCAGCCCTCCTTAAACATCAGTCTCACCACCTTGCCCTTGAACTGCCACTTGGAGGAAAGAGTAGCCCCCGAAGACCCACAGAAGGGACACCTGATGCTACCGTGAACCTTCCCAGGTCAACCTGATGCCAATCTGTGGCCTTTATTAACCTCGTTTGTCTGAATGCTTAATTAGACCTAACAGGACCCCCTGAAGGAGCATGGCAGAACCTTCCTTTGTAAGGAATATACTATTATATGCCTAAATATCCATCAACGATGAATGGATCAAGAAGATGTGGTTTATATATACAATGGAGTACTACATGGCAATGAGAAAGAATGAAATATGGCCATTTGTAGCAAAGTGGATGGACCTCGAGGGTGTCATGCTAAGCGAAATAAGCCAGGCAGAGAAGGACAGATACCATATGTTTGCACTCATAGGTCTAACAGGAGAGACCTGGTAGGGGACCATGGGGAGAGGAAGGGGGAAAGAGAGCGGGGGAGAGTGAGGGACACAGATCAAGGGAGACTACTGAATACTGAAAATGAACTATGGACTGAAGGGGGAGGGGGAGGGAGGGGGTGATGGTCACAGTGGGGGGCACTTGTGGGGAGAAGCACTGGGTGTTATATGGAAACCAATTTGACAATAAACTATTAAAAAAAATAAAGAATAAAGAGCCAACAAAAAAGAACTAGCTGAATATGCCTTCTTTAGTGATTATCCTTGAGGACTGGCTCATATTGGTAGAATACTTATACTTTTCATTTAGTTTGATTTATAACCAGTATTTGTTTAATTCTAATAAACTTATTTTTAAAATTTAAAAAAAAATGTGATCAGGTTTCAAGACTCCAGTTTACCCTTTCAGATGCCCTGACAAGAGAGAGCAAGTCATTTGTATCACGGGCAAATGGAGGAATGTGAACACATACAGCTCATTCCACAGATAAGAATTGTTTTTCCTTCTTCCATCACCCATGGCCATGGGACCCACGGGCTGCAGGGCAGATGACCAGAAGAATCCTTGAGAAATCCACGAACTTAAGTTTCCAAGCGGCTGACCATAAGGCGCCGGCTGATCCATGTGCGTGTGGCCACAAAACCAGAGAGAGAAAGACCGATAAGAACACTGGGGTGACGCTTGATAACCCCAATGTCTAAGCCCAACTGTGTCTACAGGATTAAGTCCACAGAGCCATGTCAGTGTTTTTCGATCTGTTTTTCATTAGGAACCTTCAAGGAAATTTTTTGGATTTTTGTTCTCATTGTCATCCCTAACCTCCAATGAAAATGTTAATACCACAGACGTACAATATATCCGTTTACACAAGTGGCTCTTTGGAGGGACCCAAACTATTGTAATAGCAGGGATTTAATTTTGTCTTCCTCCACCAAGAAATAATGTTTGCTCCCTTGGGGATGACTGAGCCCTGTTGAAAAAGTGCACTCTTGGGGCGCCTGGGTGGCTCAGTCGGTTAAGTGGCCGGCTTCGGCTCAGGTCATGATCTCACGGTTCATGGGTTTGAGCCCCGTGTCGGGCTCTGTGCTGACAGCTAGCTCAGAGCCTGGAGCCTGCTTCGGATTCGGTGTCTCCCTCTCTCTCTGACCCTCCCCTGTTCCCACTGTCTCTCTCTGTCTCTCAAAAATAAAGAACATAAAAAAAATTAAAAAGAAAAAGCGCACTCTGTGTATGCATATGTGCACGTTCTATACACACACGTACACACAGATGGACAAACGTGTACACATACATGGAAAACAAAGGACCAACACGTATTTCCACTTTCTTCACCATATGTCCTGTGTTGTCTCAATTTCCACAATA
This sequence comes from Suricata suricatta, assembly GCF_006229205.1. Lineage (NCBI taxonomy): Eukaryota > Metazoa > Chordata > Mammalia > Carnivora > Herpestidae > Suricata > Suricata suricatta. Next base: position 75,962,474 of record NC_043713.1, on the reverse strand, counting down.
ATCAAGTATTAATTTTACCAGGGGAGAAAAAAAAGAGTAGTTCTTTGTACGTATGTGTGTAGTACATGTGTGTATTTTAGCAATGCCACGTAAGTAAAGCCACGCACTTACATGCAGAAAAGAAAAGAAGAAAGCAAACAGGACTTGGAGAATGAATACTAAGTAGGAAAAATGGTTTCGATTAAAACCAATCACAGCAGTTCTGATATCTTCCAACAAGCCCAGGCTCTCAACAGACGTGAGACATGTGCTGTCGATAGTATTTTCTTTTCTTGCCATACTGTTTTCTAAAAATGCCCCCTGGTGTACGACTTGCCACCAGGGGTGTGCTCAGGGTAAAATGTCTAAAACCTAGCCTACCTCCAAACTCAAACCCACCAGGGTGGTGGGGCTTGAAAGACTCAGATCTGCTCAGAAAGACCTATCACTTCTGAAGCTCTTCTCCCATCGAGGAGAAAGAAAGGGAGACTTGGGAAGGCCAGGTTGGCAACAAAGAACCAGGCCCGGCAGGGGTATGGGGCTGAAGGAGAGAAGAAGCCAGATATGAAACAGACAACGGAAACTAGAATGAGCCCAGTAATTCAGGATAAAGGGCTGGCTTCTCAAAGCTCCTCACCTAATCCCTGATGGGGTTCACTCTAGACTCAAAGCTGTCCAGAGTAGAAAGAGCTCCCAGAATATGCATAATATTCATACATACATATATGTGTGTTTCATAAAACAACACTAATAATCAGGCTCACTATATACGTATATCCGGATATCTAGCCTAAGGCCATCCTATTTCATTAGTTTAATGCTAGTCACAGCCCATTAAAATAGTGCCACCATTCACAAATGGGTCATGGCCGCCGATTAAATAGCACACACATATCCCAAACCCTTTGGTTCACAGATGAGGAAATTAAGACTCAGGCTAAATCCAAAGTCACAGGGCTACTCCCTTGCAGAACCAGGAGGAGCTCAGACCAAGGCAAGTTAGGGCTGTTGCTAAGTCGAACTTATCAGAATTCAACTCAACTAATGGCTCTCTAAAACCCCTTCCTAAATCTCCCTGATTAGATTTAATCTCGTCCCCTGTCCCCCTCCCTGCCGCCCCCCCCCTCCACAGTCCAAGGTATCACATCTCTGGCTTGGATTTTTTTTTTTAACCTCCCAAAAGGCCAGGTGCCCTAATGTCCCTGTGGGTTTCAGAGCAGGGTCCCGGCCCCAGTGGTCACACTGCATCTCTACACCGTGAATCTCAGAATCTCCTGAGGTGAGCCACCACCAAGCAAGTGTTGGGTTTGCTAAACTGGATAAAAGAACCCTGATGGGCAAGGCTAAACTTGGCCTGAACCCTGGTAGATAATTTCTAAAACAACAAGTCGATTTGGAAGGTCTCGAAAAAGTAGGTGATTCAACTCTATCCAGACAAAGTAAATCCCTCAGGAGTCTGGGGAAAGCTAGTTTAAAGTGTGGTGCTGGCATAAAAATAGACACACAGGCCAATGGAACAGAATCAAAAGCCCAGAAATAAATCCAAAAATATATGGTCAACGAATATTTAACAAGGGAGCCTAGAACACTCAATGAGGAAGGATAATCTCTTCAATAAATGGTCCTGGGGAAACGGAATATTCACCTGCAAAAGAATGAAACTGGATCCTTATCTTACACTACTCACAAAAATTAACCTGAAATGGATTAAAGACTTAAATGTGGGGCGCCTGGGTGGCTCAGTCAGTTGAGCATCTGGCTTCAGCTCAGGTCATGATCTACTGTTTGTGGGTTCGAGCCCCACGTCGGGCTCTGTGCTGACAGCTCAGAGCCTGGAGCCCGCTTCGGATTCTGTGACTCCCTCTCTCTCAGCCCCTCCTCTGCTCATGCTATCTCTCTCTGTCTCTCAAAAATAAATAAAACATTAAAATTTTTTTTAAAAAGACTTAAATGTAAGACCTGAAACTATGAATCCTAGAAGAAAATATAGGGGAAAAAGCTCCTTGGTGACTTCATTAGATATGATACCAAAAGCACAAGCAACAAAAGCAAAAATCAACAGATCGAATTATATCAAGCGAAAAAGCTTCTGCATAGCAAAAGAAACAATTTTTAAAAAATGTGAAAAAGTAATTTATAGAATGGGAGAAAATATTTGCAAATCTGGTAAGGCATTAATATCCAAATTACATAAGAAACTCTTACAACTCCATAGCAAAGAAAATCACCATCATCGCCTGATTTTTAAATGGGCAGAGAACCTGAATAGACATTTTTTTCCCAATGAAGATACACAAATGGCCACCAGGTATACAAAAAGCTGCCCGGTGTCAGTAATCATCAGGGAAATGCAGACCAAAACAGCAAAGGAGATGGTGACGTTTGAATAAAACTTTATTTACGATCAAAAAGACAAGAGACAATGAGTTCAGGTAGGGATATGGAGGAAAGGGGACCCTCGTGCACTGCTGGTTGGAATGTAAGTTGTTGCAACCACTATGGAAAACAGTATGGAGGTCCCTGGAAGTAGTTAAAATGGAATTCAGTATGATCCAGTCATTCTGCTTCTGGGTGTGCATCCGAAGGAGATGGAGTTGCCATCCTGAAGAGCTAGCTGCACCCCCATGTTTGTAGCAGCACCATTCACAGTAACCACGGCATGGAAGTAACCCCAATGTCCATCAGCAGGTGAATGGATCAAGAAGATGATACCCACATGTGTGCGTGTGCGTGTGTGCGCACACGGAATATTATTCTGCCATAAAAAAGGAAGGAAATCCTTCCATTACAACAGCATGGTTGGACCTGATGGTAGCATTATGCCTAGTGACATAAGTCAGGGAAAGACAAATACTGCATGAAATCACTTATATGTAGGATCTGAAACCATCCGTGTGGTTGCGAGCAGTTAGTGGTGAGGGAAATGGGCAAATATTGGCCAAAGGATACAAACTTCTCATTATAAGATGAATAGTTCTGGGGACTACAGTTAACAACATTGTAGCAAATCCTTGAAAGTTGGTGAGAGAATAAATCTTAAATGTTCTCATCACAAAAAAAATATTATGTGAGGTGATGGATGTGTTAACTAACCTGATTGTGGTCATCATTTCACAATACCTATGTGTGTTAAATCATCACCTCGCACATCTGAAATGTACATAATATTATATATCAACTAAAGCTAAAGAGAGCTGGAGGGTCTAGGCCACACCACCATGAACACGCCTGATCTCGTCTGATCTGGAAGCTAAGCAGGGTCGGGCCTGGTTAGTACTTGGATGGGAGAGAGCTGGAGGAAACCCCCAAAAGTCAGCATCTCTCACTTCACCCCTACAAGCATAGCAAAGATCATGTGTCCAAAGAGCACAGGGAGAGGGAAGGGAGAGGCACAGTTGGGAGAAACCACGGCTTCAGACTATGATCATGTCATATATGTCATATACGGTCATGTCTTCCACCAAAATCACTAGAGGACCTTCCAGTGCCTTATAAAGGGAGAATCACTGTCCTAAGCAGGAGTTCTGATAGGATTAACTATAGCCTGTGGCACCAAACCCAGCCAGGCAGCTATTTTTACCAATAAAGTTTTATTGAAACACCACCATGTCCATTTATTTACCTATTGTCCATGGCTGCTTTCTCTACAATGGCAGAGGTATGGACCACATGGCTCACAAAGCCTGAAATGTTCACTGTCTGGCCCTTTACAGAAAAAGTGTGCCAACCTCTAGCTTTCCTGCCTAATTTTAATTATTTTTAATGTTTATTTACATTTGAGAGAGAGAGACAGAGAGAGAGAGACAGAGTGTAAGGGAGCAGAAAGAGAGAGGGAGACACAGAATCTGAAGCAGGCTCCAGGCTCTGAGCTGTCAGCACAGAACCCGATGCAGGGCTCGAACCCACAGACTGCGAGATCATGACCTAAGCCACCCAGGCACCAAGCCCCACCTTTAAAAAAATTTTTTTAATGTTTATTTATATTTGAGAGAGAGAAAGACAGAGCATGCTTCCTGCCTAATTTTTCATTGCTGTGGTTGTTGTAAAATATATATAACATAAAATTTACCATTTTAGCCATTTCTAAGGCTACAGTTCCAGTGCCATTAGGTACATTTACATTTTGTGCGACTATCATCACCACCCGTCTCTAGAACCTTTTCATTTCTGAAACGGAAACTCTGTGTCCAGTAAACACGAACTCCCGTTCACCCTTCCCCAGCTCCTGGCACCCACGCTTCTATTTTCTGGTTCTGTGAATTTGCCTGTTCTGGGCACCATATCTAAGTGGATTTACATGAGAGCTGGCCTTTTGTGACTTAGTCCTTTTGTGACTTTTACTTAGCATTTGTGATCCATCCACATTGAAGCATGTGTCAGAATTTCATTCCTTTTGACGGCTGACTAATACTCCAACGGACAGAGAGGCCGCATTGTGTTTCTCCAGTCATCCGCCAATAGGCACCTGGGCTGCTGTCACCTTGTGGCTGTTGTGAGTAGTGCTGCCTCCTGCCTACCTCTTGAGTCTCCTCCTGCATCACCAGCCTTGGTCCCTTAGCACAGACACTTTCTTTCACCTTCTGTTGATTCCTCACGTGTATCATGCCCCCTCCAACCTCTTGATTGGGATACCCTCCACATCTAACCCTTCACCGTCTTAGCTGCTCCTTAGCCTTCAGTCTAAATATCCCTTCTGGGAACTCTCCCTGACCAGACCCTCCCTAGTCACCCCACTCCCAACTCAAACTCCATCAGCTCTATCTGGTCCTAAGCTCCGATGGTGTCCTGCACTGCATCTTTATAGCCCATAACACTGTTCATAAGTACTGGACACAATTTTATAACACTTATGTGTGGTTATTTGATTAATGTCAGACTTCACGCGGCCAAGGCTGTGTCTTTCTTTGCTTCCCATTATACCCACACCGACTAGCCCAGAGCCTACAACAAACCACATTTCATCAATTCTAAGAGACACGTATTTTTACATTTATAGCAGGATGCAACTTAGAACAATTGTGCCGCATCGGCAATGAGCACTCACAAAACACTGGCTCAGGTGGTGAGACCCTCAGAGGCAGGTGCTATTCTGAACTCCCTATGGGGTGACTGAGGGCAACAGAGCAATCGGGTGTGAGTCCAAGAGAGCACTGGGACCATGTCACAAAGTAACACTTCACAGGCATGTGGGTTCTCTACTGCTTAAGACAGGAGGAAGGGAGAAGGTCTGAGATCGGGGCAGTGCCCCTGAGTCCTTGTGCACACCTGCCCCGGCCGGAGAGCCAGCCCTGGATAAATGCCTGGGTCAAAGGCAAATGGACACAGCTAGGGCGTGGGGGGTCTGGAAACCCCTGGGAGCCTTTGCAATGTCGCCAGAAGCCAAAGGGAAGGTCAGGTTCAGCCAAGAGCTTCTGCATTTTGTTTCCTACAGAAGCCTGGCCCAGCCTGGCTTACCTCTGGCCCCTCCCGGGACGCTCTATGGTGTCTCTGACTGGTCTCAGCCCCGACGTGGGCCTCCACACACAGGGAATTCAAAGAAACTCGCCCCACCCCACCCCCACATCCTAGCCGCAAGGATCCCAGAGCAGGGATACGGGGCTCTTACGCACAACAGATGCCAAATTCAGATCCCTTACGGTATCTCCTGGTAAGATCACCCACTATCATTTTACCTTCTATGCCTTTATAGCAATTTTGTCCAGTGTAAATGTTTAAAACATGCTACCCACTTTTGTAAGCCTGTTTAGCATTTCTTCTATTTTTAATACGCTGCGAACCTCCAAAGACTGCAAGGCACCTGGCCGCTGTCAGCCTCCGAGGGGCCCTGCTGAGAGCTTTCCGGTCCCTTCTGCCAGCCAGCCTGTAGCTACAGAGAACTTGTTACCCCGCTAGTGGCAGGGTCCTCCCCAAATCAGAGCTGGCCACACACTGTATCCACTTTCACGATTTTCTCCCCTGGGGGCCTGCAGGCCCACCCTAAGCTTCTGCACGAAGCCCTTTGCTCCGATAGGCTGGGTCTCTGCTCTCTGACCCACTCCGACGCGGGCACCCAGCGTGTCCCATTCACATACTGCCCAGTACGGCGGCCACTTGCCCTATGGGGCCATTCCACACTCAGAATGCACGGAGTCTGCACTGAGAGGAGCTGTAGGTGCGAAATACACACTGGATTTCGGCGACTTTGTATGGAAGAGAGAATGCAAAGTATTTCCGTGTTATCTTCTAGCGATTCTACATGGACATGGTATTATTTTGATATACTGAGTTACATGACACCTCTGATAAAAATATCATTTGTTTCTTTTTACTCTCTTTAATGCAATACTAGAAAATGTAAGGGTAGGTATGCAGCTCACAGCCTGCTTCTAGGAGCAGCGTTAGGAGAGACTCCGCAGGGGCCGGCGAGCTCTCCCGGTCAAGGGCCAGAGGGCCAACAGTTTCCGCTTTGCAGACGACACTCCACCAGCCATGCAGCATCGAGCAGCCACAGGCCACACGCCACACGCCACACACACAGGACCTGGCAGTGTCTCCATAAATGTGGATCTGGCCCCCAGGCTGCCCCTAGAGTTGCTGACCCAACCCTAGAAAATCCATACTATAAAAAGGGTCATTTCTGGGTCACCTGGGTGGCTCAGTCCATTAAGCCCCAGACTCTTGATTTCAGCTCAGGTTGTGATCTCACGGTCATAAGATCGAGCCCTGCATCGGGCTCTATGCTGGACATGGAGCCTAAGATATTCTCTCTCTCCGTCTCTCTGTCTCTCTTTCTCTCTCCGTCTCTCTCTCTCTCCCTCCCTCCTCTGCTTGCAGCACCACCTAAGCTCTCTCTCATAAACAAAATAAAATCTTAAATATGAATAAAAATTTTAAAAAGGGTCACTTCTGGGCCATGCTATTCATTTTCTCGTGGGCCCTCCATGAAAAGCCACCTTTCAGGTAAAGAAGAGAGACACAGGGCATTCTGGCTCCCCTAACCCGGCACCGTTCCAGTCCAGCTGCCCCAGGACTCCCACTGCACACACTTACTTGGGCGTGTGGGCCTCGTCCACACGGTGGCCCAGCTGGAACTCGTGGGACTTGCTCCGGTGCAGGGCGGTGAAACCCGGAATCAGGTGGATCAGCTTCCGGGAGGAGGGCGGCGGGGTCCCTGGGGGCTTCAGCTTGTTCTTCCTCCTCATGGGTGGCGTGCCGGGAGGGGTCGCGGTGGTGACGATGTTGGGGGTCCGCGGCGGGGTGCGTGCCGCGTGCCGCTGCCGGGGCGATGGGGGCAGGGAGCGGTGGCCGGACTCCAGCGGCGGCGGCGGGCACAGGCCCGGGCAGGCGTCCACGGTAAGCCTGTCCACGTGGGTGTACACGGGGGCCCCGGGGGAGGGGCTGGCGTGACAGTAGTGCTGGACGCACTTAGTCTGCACCCTGGGGCTCTGAGAGAGGTGGGTGCGAATCCATGGCGTGGGCTCCGGGGGGCACACGGGGTTGTTCTCCTTCCCCGTCTCCGTGGTGGGCCACTGGATGGTCCAGTCTTGTTTGGAAAGGTTGCCTCCTGAGTTGGAATAAAGGAGCAGAGAGAAGAGATAAGCCTTGAGAAAGCCTGGCAAGTTACACCGTATGCACCTTACAGCGAATGCACCTTACAGCGAATGCACCTTACAGCGTATGTACCTTACAGCGTATGCACATTACAGTGAATGCACCTTACAGCGGATGCACCTTACAGCATATGTACCTTACAGCATATGCACCTTACAGCGGATGCACCTTACAGCGTATGTACCTTACAGCGGATGCACCTTACAGCAGATGCACCTTACAGCGGATGCACCTTACAGCAGATGCATGTTACAGCGGATGCACGTTACAGCCAATGCACGTTACAGCGGATGCACCTTACAGCAGATGCACCTTACAGCGGATGCACCTTACAGCAGGTGCACATTACAGCCAATGCACGTTACAGCAAATGCACATTACAGCGAATGCACCTTACAGCGGATGCACCTTACAGCATATGCACGTTACATCGAATGCACCTTATAGCGAACGCACCTTACAGCGAACTTGCTTTACAGCGGATGCACCTTACAGCGGATGCACCTTACAGCAAACATACTTTACAGCAGACGCGCCTTACAGCGAACGCGCTTTACAGCCAATGCAGGTTACAGCAAACATACCTTACAGTGTATGCACGTTACAGCGAACATACTTTACAGCGTATGCACGTACAGCAAATGCAACTTACAGTGAATGCACCTTACAGTGAATGCATGTTACAGCAAATGCGCTTTATAGCAAATGCACCTTACAAGGTATGCACATTACAGCAAATGCACCTTGCAGCATATGCACGTTACAGCGAATGCACCTAACAATGTATGCACGTATAGAGAACATACTTTATAGCGGATGCAAGTTACAGTGAACACACCCTACAGTGTATGCATGTTACAGCGAATGTACTTTACAGTGTATGCACATCTCACTCTATTTTCACACTGTACTGTAGATGCATGCTATGCCTTATGCGCCTTACAGCCTATGCACGTTATGTCCTATACACACTGCACTGTGTATGAACACCTCACCGTGCTCATGCTACACTGCACACACATTTACATAAATCCATCCCCCTTTGGCTCCTCCAGAGAATGAAATGCCTTTGCTGACTCTCCCACTATAACCCTCACTCAACAGCCTTGGCCCCCTCTGCTCTCCTGTGGTTGTGGAGCCCGCACTTCAAATATCCAGAAGAGCAAAGAAGTTAATTCTTGCTTTTGAATTTTCAAGGATCCCAATTCTAGCAGTTTCGAGATGATTTAAAGGATTTCCAAGGACCAGTTCTCACTGTCTCTGTCTCTCTCTCTCTCAAATATAAATAAACATTTAAAAATTTTCTTTTAAGGATTTTAAAGGAAAACCTTTCCTATACATGGCAATTTTAACGGCCAGCCCCTAGATGAGATACATGAATTCTGAGAAAGCAAGTGTGCCCCGGGCCACTCCCTGATCACCTTTTCAGCCACTGCACCAACTTCTCTCAGATCTGCTGTGGCCGTGTGCTCCGTCACACCCTCATCCAACACTTTCTTTTTTTCTTTTTCTTATATATTTTTTAATGAGCACAAGCGGGGAAGAGGCAGAGAGAGAGGGAAACACAGAATCCGAAGCGGGTTCCAGGCTCCGAGCTGCCAGCCCTGAGCCTGACACGGGACTCGAACCCATGAACCATGAGATCATGACCTGTATTGAAGTCGGCTGCTTAACCAACTAAGCCCCCAGGAAAACTGGTCCAACAGTTTTCCCAAAAGTTACCAAGTGGGAAAAACTGAGCAAACTGGACAAGGGATCTGTTATGGGCTGAATGTGTGTGTCCCTCCGAAACCCTGACACTGACATCCTAACCCCCACGGTGATGGCCTTTAGAGGTGGGGCCTTTGGGAGGTAACTGGGTTAAGAGAGCTGGTGAAGGTGGAGCCCTTATAAGATGAAGGGACAGGAAGTCTGAGGATGGAGGCCATGGGAGACCACAAAGGTGGCTGTCACCCAGCCAGGAAGAAGACCTTCCACAAGAAACAAATGTGCCAGCTCCTTGATCTTGGACGTCCAGCCTCTAGAACTGGGAGAAACAATGTCTGTTGATTAAGCCACCCAGTCTGTGCTGTTCGCTTTAGCATCAGGACCACTCTGTATTCTTTCTTACAACTGCATGGCACTCTACAATTAGCTCAATACAAATTTCAACTGAAAAAACTCAAAGTAGAAGTGTTGGGTGTGGGGCGGGCTTAGGTAGAGTGTTCAGCCTCCTAAGGAAGTCCCACTTAAGCTGGCACCGAGGGCAAGAAGAGGGTCTCCAACAGCCAAGGAAAGAGCCTGGCAGGTGAGGGGGAGGGGGGACGGCAGGGACAAAAGCATACAGGTAGGAAGGAGCTTCTTCTATTATTTTAAGTCCTACAACAGTTTATGAGGGAAAAAAATGGAGGTGTTAAAAAGAATCTCTACTGTGTGAATGCAACTTAAGGTTTTCAGCCCTGGCATAAGTTAAACCAAAAAATAAAACTAAAACTGGGGCACCTGGGGGGCTCAGGCGGTCAAACGTCTGACTTCGGCTCAGGTCATGATCTCACGGTTTTTGAGTTCGAGCCCCGCGTCCAGCTCTGTGCTGACAGCTCAGAGCCTGGAGCCTGCTTCAGATCCTGTGTCTTCCTCTCTCTTTGCCCCCCCACTGCTCATGCTCTGTCTCTCAATAATAATAAATAAAAACGTTTAAAAAATAAAATAAAAATAAAATTTCCAATTGTGCATTAACATTTTCTGGCTCGTCTGCCACCCTGAAAGGGCAAATACCAATACGGTCTACATGCACAGCCTGCATGGTAAGAGATACAGAAGCATCAAATAATACCAAGTGGACAGGCTCCAAACGCGTCTACGTTAGGGCAGGCACTTTCCCAGGTCCCTTTTCAGGGCGCCTTCTCAAAGGCAGTGTGCCCAAGGCGTGGCAACAGTAGGGTGAGTGGCTCAAGGAGAGACTGAAGGGACAGGTGAGGGACAGACCACCAGGACCATGCGCCCAAGTGCAGTATGGATTATACGCCAAGTTCAGTGGGAAAGCCATTGAGCATTCTGATAGGAGGTTCCTTTCTCAAAGGTCCTGCTTGGTCAAGGAGGGCCTGTGAAAGGTTTTGTGGAGCTCCCGGGCCGAGGTGACGCCGCTCCCCACGGGCGTGGTGGCAGCAAAAAATCAGTGGGGACCACTGCGTACAAAAGCAGGACCCGGCAGAAGACGATCAAGTGCACCCTCCCATCTCGCACCAAGGAAGAGATTTGGGGCAGAAATAAATCCCAGCTCATGGCCGACCAGCAATCACGAGAAGAATTACTATAAGGACTATAACGAGAGCTAATTTATAGGACATCTGACTGCTTACAAAGTGCTTTCGAGAAGACTGACTCACCGCCCCATTTTTCATTAAAACTACTCATTTTATTATTATATATTCATTATGGAAAAATTAGAAAACTCAGAGAAGGAAAAAGGCCATGTTGGTCGACAGCCTAGCCATCGGCCCTGTTCATGTCTGACTTGGAGCCCACCCCGTGGTTTTCTGTGCATGTGTTTTTAAGAAATAACATAAGATCTTGTTTAACGGTTTCTCATCTGCTTTGCTCACTTGTGATGTTGGGACTGCTTTACATCTTATTTAATATCTGTAACTCTGTGGGCAGAGGGCCATTTTGATCTCTGCTTTGTAGAGAAGGACGTGGATGTGCAGAGATGAAGATGTGCCTGAGGTCACACCAGAGACAGGGACTGGAACCTAGGATTCAAACCCGGGGCCTGGGCCACCTCAACACCCGGGGCCCTGGGGCATAGAGACGGAGGGCTGGGACCTGCACTTACCAAAGACCCTGGGCCATCAGGGAAGAGTCAGATGGGAATAGATCCTAGAGCAAGGGCTCATTTCTGCCTTCTCCCAGACTCTGCCAGAACATTCTACCAAAGTCACCAACACAATGGTGGCGTGTGAATCTCAAAATTTAGACATAAACATTATGAACCCAGTGACTGAGAGAGCCATCCCTGGAGTCTTACGAACTGGCCCGATGCCTGGCTCCCCACTTAGCCTGACCTCTCCGAATCGGCTTTATTACCTGTGAAATGGGCCAATAGGACCCGCCTCAGGAGAAGAGCATGAGGATAAATGCGACAGCACAGGACAGCACCTGACGCACGGCAGGAGCCCCACAATGTCAGCTACTCGCATTCGGGTCTCAGCGCCAAGGTGCTATGTTGTTACCCCCCCTTTAAAGAGGGCGCACTTGCACTGAGACATGTTCGCCCCCCGGATGCTACCGTCGCCCTGGGCACCTCCTGGGAGCGGATGCTTGGAGAGGCTGAAGAACTCTGAGCGCTGGAGGCAGACAGAGTCGGGCCTAGATCACCTTCTCCGTTACCTGGAAAGCACTGGATTGATGTATTTGCTCAGGAAATAGACACTCGCTGTCAAATCAACCTAAATAAAATATGTTTAAGAGAATAAACCTATTTTTTAAGCTATCTGAATCACACTGCATTTTTTTTTACACTTATTTTTGAGAGACAGAGCACGAGCAGGGTAGGAGCAGAGAGAGAAGGAGACACAGAATCCAAAGCAGGTTCCAGGCTCTGAGCAAGCGTTCGGCACAGAGCCTGAGGTGGGGCTCAAACCCATGAACTTTTGAGATCATGACTTGAGCCAAAGTCGGACACTCAACTGACTGAGCCCCCCAGGCCCCCCACACGCATTCTAAAGTCCCAGGGTAGTATTTTTTAAGTTTATTTTTTTAGGTTTTTTTTGAGAGAGAGACAGAGCATGAGCGGGGGGCGGGGGAGAGAGAAAGAGAGAGAGAGAGAGAGAGAGAGAGAGAGAGAGAGAGAATCTTAAGCAAGCTCCAGGCTCTGAGCTGTCAGCACAGAGCCCAATGCAGGGCTCGAACTCATGAACTGCGAGATCATGACCTGAGCCAAAGCCAGATGCTTAACCAACTAAGCCACCCAGGCGCCCCAGCCATGGCATTTAATTCACTCAACCACTACCTCTGTTAAGTTCCCAAACATTTTTGTCACCCCAGAAGAAATGCTGGACCCATTAAACACTAGCTCCCCAGTGTTAAAAAAAAAATAGAATAAAATAAATTGGCCACTGTTCTGTGAGCTTTGCCTCGATTACATAAATAAGTGAGTACCCATCATGTGGCAGAGACTCTGATGTCAGAGGAAGTGCAGGTGGGAGCACATGTGAGCAACCCAGCTCCTGGGGGAAGGGTAGAGGTAGGCATCCTGGAGGAAGTGGTACCTACGCCCAGACCTTGAGGTTGGAGAACTTGCTAGGAAAGGAATGGAGCTCAGGGCGGAGGAAGAAGGGTCCAGACAGAACAGCCGGGTCAAGGCCAGGAGATGATCAAGCATGATGGGTCTGGAGGAAAAGAAGCTCAGAGCGGCCAGAGCTCTCTGAAGAGAGGAAGAAATTCAAGCCAAGACTGGAAAGAATCTCAGGAGGACCGTGCAGGGACTTGCCCTCCTGAGTGCAGGGGGATATGGGAGGGGTCAACATGACTGACCCCCTGTGGCTAGCCTCCAGAAGGAAGGTGGCGCCTTGCAGAGCTCCTTCCAACCTGCAGCAGCCGTCATACCGGGGAACAGAGGAGGCAAACGCTCTGGTCCGCCACATCACGCAGCTGTGAGCCCACATGGACTCCAGCCCTGTGGTCAGGCCAAGGGAGGGGCGGAACTTCCCCCAACCATAAACGATCGAAGCCAAGTGCCTGCCTGGCCATACGGCTATACCCACAAGGCCTGGGCCCCCAAACCCCCACTCATGCCAAAGGACGGGCTGGCTTTCCCAGCAGACAAATCCTGAGATGTCGTCGGGCTGGAGGCCAAGGTTCTGCCCAGGGCAGGGACTGATCATGCGGCTTAAAAATCACATAGCCCATCAAGTTCTGCTGGAGCCGAGGGTGATGGCCCTATCCCTTTGTGATTAAAGCTGTCCCAGAGACCCAGAGACACGGCTATGTGGCCATCCATTCCTTTTTTTTTTTAGTTCCAGTAGCGTTAGCATACGGTGTGATATGGGCTCAGACGTACAATACAGTGACTCAGCAGTTCCACACCTCACCCTGTGCTCGTCATGACAAGTATGCTTCTTAATCCCCATCACCTAGTTCCCCCGTCCCACGACCTCCCCTCTGGTAGCCATCAGTTTGGGCTCGACAGTTTAGAGTCTTTCACTTGGCTTCTCTCTCTCATTTCTCTTGTGCATTTATTTTGTTTCTCCAATGCTGCATATAATCAAAATCATACGGTATTTGTCTTTCTCTTATTTCACTTAGCATTACACTCTCTAGCTCCATCCATGTTGTTGCAAATGGCAACATTTCATTCTTTTTTATGGCTGAATATTGAACTGTATACATACCACATCTTCCTTATCCATTCATCAATCATTGGACACTCGGCTGCTTCCGTATCTTGGCTACTGTGAATAATGTTGCTACAAATGAAAGGGGGCATGTAATTCCTTTGAATTCGCATTTTTGTATTCTTTGGATAAATACCCAGTAGTGTGACCACTGGATTGCAGGGGAGTTCTATTTTTGACTTTTTGAGGAACCTCCATGCCGTTTTCCAAAGTGGCTGCACCAGTTTGCATTCCCACCAACAGTGCGTGAGGGTCTCCCTTTCTCTACACCCTCGCCAACATCTGTCGTTTCTGGTTTATGTTGGTTTTAGCCATTCTGACAGGTGTGAGGTGGTATCCCATTGTAGTTTTGATTGGCATTTCCCTGATGATGAGTGATGATGAGCATCTTTTCATGTGCAGGCATCCATTCTTGTGGCTCAACAGGACACGATCCGGGAAAGGGAAGGAAGGGACAAGATCAGATGAGCGTGGAGGAAAGCAATATGGGCCAGCGTACAGAGAAAGCACTCTGTACCAGCAAGCCCAGCCAGAGGCCACTGAAGGCATCTAGATGGGAAATGATAAGAACCTGGGGCAGGGTTGTGAGAAGGATAGAGATGGATTGAATGGGCACAGAGGAGAAAAAAAAAGCTAACCTTTATTAGAAACATACTATGTCCCTGACACTGTTGTGTAACTTACACATAGAAGAATTATACAACTACACAACAATTCTACGTCGTAGGCAAAGGTCACTCTGTTATAGATGAGAAAACCGAGGCACAGAGAGGCTAAGTGACTTGTTCAAGACCACACAGCCGGAAGGAGGACATGACACATGACACAAGGCTGACCTCCTGATTTCCAGCCTGGTCACATGGTGGCCGGTGGTACTGATCACAGTGACAGGAGACACAGGAGAGGACAATGGTGCACAAAGGAAGCGGCGAGCTCAAGGTGACACAGACCGAGCCTGAAGCTCCTGTGGGACATCAAGGGAGGGATGCTTGGCGTGTCACTGGACTTCCCGCCTCCCCTTCTTCTCCCTGGGAGTCCTAAGACCATTCCTCAGGAAGAAGTTGTTTTTCTAGACTGAGAAAAATGGATCGTGAGATTCTAAAACCTCCTGAGTCTGTCCAGAAGCCAGGCTCATCTTAGATTATTTTTTTAAAATAAACACGTGATAGGATTTAATCATGTTCTCCTCTATCTCCTCTCCCACCGGATCCCCGAGTGTCCAGAGCAGACGTCCCATGGCCCTGAATTACAGGTCAGGGACGGGAGGGAATGAGCACAGCACCCACGGCCTGGCTCCCTGAGAAGAGGGAGAGACAGTTCTGTGTCTGGAAGACTCGCTTTCAGAACTGAAAGAACAAGAATTAATTCTAAACAAACATCAGGCGGGGAAGTAGGCATTGTTCTATGCGTCCAACACCTCAACTTTGCAGCATGATGCTTAGAGGTTAACTTGCTCTGACCTTGCCCTGTTGTGACTCTGCCTCTTCGACTGTGAAAGAGGGATCACGGCAGAGATTTCCCCCGAGGACTGTTCGGAAGATGAGAGAAGACAAGGCAAGTGGAGCATTTAGCGTAATCTCTGGCACCAGCCGCTGTTGCATAAATGTTTATGTAAAATGGGAGTCACACCGTATCTTTCACAGGAGACTGGGCAGGATTAACTAAAATAAACATATAAACAAACTTGCATTCAGTGACCATATCCCTGACCTTGCCCTACAGGAAACAAACAGGAAGCAAAAGCCAAAGAGTCCTTAAGGTGGTTAAACTGTAGCCATCAAAAAGACACGTGTGGAAGCCCTAACACTCAGTAGCCGCGAGTGAGTGGGATCTTCTTTGCTAACAAGTTCTCTGCCAGTGTAATCAAGTTAAGATGGAGGAACCTAATGCAATGACTGGGGTCCTTATCAGAAAAGGACACAAAGGAGAGACCATGTGAAGACAGAGGCACAGATCGAAGAGCTGAAGACACAAACCACGGAACGCCAAAGATCACCAGCAACGCCCAGAAGCTAGGAGAGGGGCAGGGAACGGAGTCCCCCCCCCCAGATTTCTGAGGGAGCGTGACCCTGCCGGTACCTTGGTTTTAAACTTGGAGCCCCCAGAACTGTGAGAAAATATATTTCTGCTGCTTTTTTTTTAAGTTTAATTATTTTGAGAGAAATAACTAAATAGTGTGAGCAGGGAGAGGGGCAGAGAGAGAGACAGAGAATCCCAAGCAGGCTCCACGCTGTCAGCCTGCAGCTGGGGGGTGGGGCTCGAACTCACAAACCGTGAGATCGTGACCCGAGCCAAAACCCAAGAGTCGGACACTTAACTGACTGAGCCACCCAGGCGCCCTCACTTCTGCTGTTTTAAAGCAAATCCTTTGTTGTGGCTTTGTTACAGCAGCCCTAAGAGATGAATACAGTCCTCTGCCAGGAGCCAGGGACACACACTGACCACAGCCTGAGAAGTCAGGATATAAAGTTTGCATTTGGAGTGCACTGGCTAGACTCAGGGTAGGGCTTACCTACCCTGTAAGATAGATGTATTTGACCCATTTTATAAATGAGCTCTGGGAGGGCACGGGGGTGCCTGGGTGGCTCAGTCGGTTAAGTGTCTCACTTTGGCTCAGGTCATGATCTCACCATCCATGAGTTCGAGCCCCACATCAGGCTCTGTGCTGACAGCTCAGAGTCTGCAGCCTGCTTCCGATTCTGTGTCTCCCTCTCTCTCTCTCTCTCTCTGCCCCCCTCCTCAAAAATAAATAAACATTAAAAAATTTTTAAAGAAAATAAATGAGCTCTGGATGACTGATGGGATGTGGCTAATGTCCCTTCGTGGATAATAAATCCATACCTTCCTCTTCCCTCTTTGTCGCAGGGCATCCTCCAAATGTGCGGGGACCCACTTTACCCCATTCAAGGAAGCACTAAATTGCCCCCAAGAATCAATCCCTGCCCTAACGTTGTTTTAAGTCAGAGAGATGAGAAGAGAGTGAGCAAGCTTCCCCCCTTCCAAACTCTCCTCTCCATCAATTACTCTTCCTCTCCACCCCTACATTTCAGAATCAGAAGTTTGGGAATGAAGAAGCCGAGTGCCTCATTTCAGTATCCAAATTGCAGCTGCTGGATTGACAAGGCTGCACCTTCAGCAGGGTTTTCACTGATGGGCTGTATTATACCAACTCTTCCCCTCTCGCTTTTGATCCTCTTTTTAATAAAGTCTGAGGGAAGAAGGTAATTTTTCATTTTAAATAGAGAAGGTGTGGCACCAAGGTGCTCGGGGGTTATTCATCGTGGCTCTTGCTATCTTGTCATCCGTTTCTGGAAAATCATTTTATTTCAAGTCTTGAAATGGGCGGGGAGAAGGGAATAGGTTTTAAGAAATGAAAGGTCTGAGGATTGATTAAAGACATTTCAAGCTGTAAGGGTTTTTCTTTTGACACTCTCCGATAAGAGACTACGAGAAATAAAAGCCATTCTCGAGGGAGAAAATGATTTCAGAAAGTCTAGGCAAGTGTCTAACTTCTTTGTCCCTTCCCATTAAAATTTTATAAACAGGCAAACGTGTGACTTAGAACCTGTCTGAATTTCAGAGTCGACATCAGAATGCATATACGCTTCAGCCCTTCAGAAGCAGAACTGGAAAAAGTCTGCCATACCAGCATCTCCACTGCTTGTAATTTTCGTGAATATTTCAAAGCCCCTCGTTAGTTTAATCCTTACAACTTCCTAACAAGAAACACAACTTTCAGATGTTAGCTGAGTATATTAGATTGAAGTCACTGGAGGAATAACAAAAAAGTTTTTACTTTAATCCTCCTAACTCTGCAGCAAGAAGCAGAACTTTTAGACGCTAGTTGAAAATGTTTCACTGGAGAGGCACCGCCTGGGTGGCTCAGTCGGTTAAGTCTGACTCTTGGTTTCCGCTCAGGTCACGATCTCACGGTTTCACAAGTCCGAGCCCCGCATCAGGCTCTGCACTCACAGTATGGAGACTGCTTGGGATTTTCTCCTTCTCTGTCTCTTTCTACCCCCTCCCTGCACATGCTGTCTCTGTCCCTTTCAAAATAAATAAACATACTTTAAATTTTTTTTTAATTTTTTTTAACATTTATTTATTTTTGAGAGACAGTGGGATCGGGGTAGGGGCAGAGAGAGATGGGGGGAGACACAGAATCCAAAGCAGGCTCCAGGCTCTGAGCTGTCAGCACGGAGCCCGACGCAGGGCTCGAACCCACAAACTGTGAGATCATGACCTGAGCCGAAGTCGGATGCTTAACAGACTGAGCCACCCAGGCACCTCTAAAAAAAATTTTTTTAAGAAAATATTCCCTTGAAGTAACACTAACAATTATCATTGACACTAATGACAGTTACTGTGTCAGATGGCGGTCCAGATATTTATATACATGCCTTCACATTATCCTCATAAGACCCTGGGAAGAAAATTCTGCTCCTCTGTCCATTTCACAGTAAAGGAAGTAGAGGACTTTCTGAGAGACTGAGTTACCCAAGATGACATGCCTAAGACAGAGTGGGGTTTCCAGTCCAGGTCTGTAACCCGTCACCATCACGCCTTCCCAGGGAGCCTCCTGACACCCTCAGGAAATTAGAGAACTATCCAGAGAGCCCTGGAAAGGCTGCACCGTCAGACCTCCTGGATCAGCACCAGCAGCGATGCTGTCTGACCCTACAAAAGTCAAAGATGACACCCTTGTGAGCCACAATTCCTGAAAAAGTGAAACCTGTGCCCAGGAAGAATGTTTGAGTTTCTAGGAGCAATTGCAAAAAGAAGCAAACAAGGACAGATGAAAAACACACAGTTTGCCAAACCAATGAATACTGGCAAGAATTTTGATCTAAGACCTCATTAAAGAGCCTGGAGTCTGGCCACGCCGTGGGTCCCCCTGGGCTCCCCCAGCGTCCCCAAGCAGAAGCAAACAAATGCATTGACCCCAGTCCGTGCAGGTCATCTGGGAGAATGGACGGGGCAGGAAGCTTGGACTCTGACACCCTGCTCTGTACAGCATTTGCGAGTCGATTACCCACCGAAAGATCCAGAGAGATGAACCTTCAGTTACTAACTTCAGGGAAGCTCTCCCGTTCTAACAAAGTTCTTTTTTATTTTCTAAATTTTAAACACAGAGGCGCGGTCCACATCAACCATTGCAAAGTATTCATCAGCGTTTGGTACATGCCCAATGTTGCCTCTATCAATTCCAAAAAATTTTTCATCACCCAAAAGAGACTCCCACACCCACTGAGCGGCCACTCCTCCCCCTCCCCCCCCGGCTTCTCCTCAGCCCCTGGCAGCCACCGGTCTGTTTGCTGTCTCTCTGGATTTACCTATTCGGGATATTTCATATGAACGGAATCACACACTACGCAGTCTTACGTAACTGGCTACTTTCCCTTCACGTAATGTTTTCCAGATTCATCCATGGTGTAGTAGGTGTCTCAGGATCTCCATTCCTCTTTGTGGCTGAATAATCCTCCATTGCAGGGCTGTTCCACATACTGCTTATCCGGTCATCAGCTGACGGACACGGAAGCCGTTTCGAAACCTTTTAGCTATTATGAACAGCGCTGCTATGAATGTTTGCATACAAGTATTTGTTCAAACACCTATATTTTAATTCTTTGGGGGAGTGGAACTGCTGGGTCCTATGGTATTTCTATGTTTTAACTAACTTCTGAGAAACCGACCTTTTTCTATAGCAGCTGCACCATTTCACATTCCCACCGGCAAGTACAAGGTTCTGATTTCTTTTTTTTAATGTTTAATTATTTATTTTTGAGAGCAAGAACTGGCACATAAACAGGGGAGGGGCAGAGAGACAGGGAGAGAAAGGGAGAATCAGAAGCAGCTCCGGGCTCTGAGCTGTCAGCACAGAGCCCAGTGCAGGGCTCGAACCCACGAACTGTGAGATCATAACCTGAGCTGAAGTCAGATGCTGAACCAACTGAGCCACCCAGGCGCCCCAAGGGTCCTGATTTCTACACATCCTAGCCAATTCTTGTGATTTTTCTTCGATGATGATGGTGACTGCCACCCCAATGAGCATTTAAGAAAGCACTTTCACAAGGACCATAGTTAACGTTCACGGAGTGCTTACTGCGGCCACGCTCCCTCTCACTTCATGCCCTACTACGTTTCATTCTCTGTAACAATGCTGCAAGCCTGGTGAGGAAGTCAGAGCTTGGAAAGGTTGAAACACTTGCCGAAGGCCAAGATCTAACTCTGGCGGTCTGACTCCAGAGCGCATTATCTTGCTCCACGGGACAATGGCATACAGGACATCTGAAGTGATCCTCACAGCCCCTGAGGGGATGCATGTTATCAGCCCATTTTTCAGACATTGTAACTGAGTCTCGGAGAAGAGCCGGAACTTTCCCTGTGTCTGCCCATCTAAAAAGTTTCAGGTCTATCCCCTCCAAACCTCATGGCATGTCGCCTCCACCGTATAAATACTCTTTGACAATATTTAAGCATTTTCACAGTCAAGAACAATTAAAATTGTGACCGGGCTGCTTCCTGTCACAGATTGAAGAGAGCAACTGTGACCATCTGCTGGACATTTTAAACTAAAACACGGCTTCCTGGTTAATTTCACAGTTAGAATCTATGCAGGGAATTTTGCAATAAAATGCGACCCAGAGAATCGTGTGGTTAGGGCGTTTGATAGAGCCGTGAGCAGCAAGCTCTGGAAGGACTCACAAAGCCCAAATTTATATGAGTCCAGATGCAGAGGCTTAAGGATAGAAGCAAAACTCAGGGCACCAACTTTAACATCCATGCCATCGGTGGTGATGGGGTCTGACACTAGGTCCTGCAGTCTCGGAACCACGGCTCTGAACCCCAGTGATCGCCCACGTCCCACTGCAGCCCTGAACAGCCCAATGTGGACACCGAGCAGACGCAATTGCACAGTGCGCAAGACCAACATCAGGACTGCTGGGATCCACACGGCCTCGGGCACAGCCCTGCCAGTCTGCCCACAGCGCTGAGCGTACATCATCATTATTCACCCCCTCGACCCTCCTTGTCTGTCCTCCTCCTCCAGTTTCATTTCCTCACACCCTTACCACTCGGTGGAATTATTTTGTTATACAGTCAGATTTCGATATTCTACAGAGATGCTGCAAACCCTGAACTTGTCCCTCATGGAAACACAAGGTCAGGTTCCCACAAGCCTCTGCCCCATTTGTGTCAAATGATCCATATGTCATCTTGTTTTACGCGGGTTTCTGTTCAAAGACACCGTACTGAATACAGACAGTTGATTTCATCAACACTGAACTCCTGGCCAGCCGCACCATCACTGTGATAGGGAGCGTGCACACAGCTTTACGTAACAACGTATTTTTCTCCATAAGGCGCCTCGCAGCCTTCTTGTGCTCAGGAACACGAGACACAACATCGGTCCTACGCTCAGGGCTCATTTTAAACAGTGGAAACACCAACAGAAAAAAAAACACAGAAACTGCGGGGAAAGTGGCACTAGATTTAAAACTGCAGAAAGGACTCTTGTTTGCACTGTAAGAGCAAGGAGACAGCGTTGCCTCCTCGGACCTCAGCTGGGGATGTGAGCGTCACGGGACTCAGATTTTTGGCCACCCAAGTGCTGATCTGGGAGAAACAAGTATATCTTAGCAACGAGGGGGATTTGCAGATATGGACTCCAAGGATGATGAGGATTGATGGTATTTATCTGTTTGTTTATCATCTGTCTTCCCTGCGAAAATACAAGGTCTCAGAGGCCTGGGCTTTCTTACCACTGTGCTGCCCAACATCTAACAGTGTCTGGCAAGAAATAAATACAGATATTTTTACGACATACGTGTATATCAAATCACCCCATCTTACACGTTATTTTATTTATCGTTTTTATTCATTTTTGAGAGACAGCATGAGCAGGGGAGGGGCAGAGAGAGAGGGAGACACAGAATCTGAAGCAGGCTCCAGGCTCTGAGCTGTCAGCACAGAGCCCGACACGGGGCTTGAACCCACGAACCGCGAGATCATGACCTGAGCTGAAGTCAGACGCTCAATCGACTAAGCCCCCCAGGTGCCCCCAATCATATACTTTAAATCTATACATTCGTATTGTCAATTACATCTCCATGAATCTGGGGAAAAATTCATAAATACAGATATTTTGTCATGATGCATAAATTATACGTTGCCTCAATAAATATTTGTGGCATGAATCCGTTGCTGAACACTCAGAAATCGCAACGGCCATGACCAATACTATCACTGGTACCACTCCTCCTGAGGACAAGAAACAAAGGAGAGAGGAAATGCCTTGTCACAGCCAGAATTCCATTCCTGCCCGGGTTGCCCTGGGTGGAGAAAGTCTTGAGAAATAAAGGTCTGGTAGGCCAAAGGGAGCAGGCGGGAAGATGTCCTCATCTTGCTCCTGGGCTCTACACCCTCTGGCCCCCTCCGGCTCCCTGCCCAGGGGCCTCCCAGGAAGCAGAAGGAGGTAGGAGGTGGGAGGCCCATCTGGCTCAGATCAGCGCGGAGGGGTGTGGCGGGGGGAGCGTCCACACGAGAGGCCACAATCGAAAAGATGACCCCTGAGGTTCCTCGAATTCCAGAACTCGGCCTGCCCTTGACTGACAGGCGTGATATTAGCCTCATAACCTCCTGCATCGGCAAATTCAAGAAGGCTAAAAGCAGCTTCTGATCACCTTACACTCTGCAAAGCACCTTATTGTTATCTCCAGGCAACTGCCTTGGAGAACGGCTTTCCCCAATCCTTCTGTCTTTCCCCTGCCATGTGGATCCGGCTGCCGTACTCTCTCTTCCAACGTCCCTGCACAGGGACAGTGCCTGTGAGGGCCTTGCAGCCTGGTGCGGCGAGAGGTACATCTTTTCAGGTTATCCTCACGGTCTTGACCCAGAGGCAGAAAGAAACACGGATGCCTCCAGGAAAAGGGGTGTTGGGTGAACTTTCACTATCCTCCTCCACCCCAGTTAACAAAGGCAGACACCCCCGTGGGCACCAGGGGCTTCTCCGAGACACTAGATGTAGCGCCTCCTGAGATGACCCCTTGCCACAGGACGACAGAACCCAGCCAGGTGTGAACCCCAGCTCCACCACCTACTAGCTGTGTGACCCGACGTACGTTGCTTGACCTCTCTGAACTGAAGTTTGTGCGTCTACAACTGAATGATAAAAGTACCCATTCAGGGGAGCCTGGGTGGCTCAGTCGGTTAAGCGTGTGACTTCGGCTCAGGTCATGATCTCACGGTTGGTGAGTTCGAGCCCTGCTTCAGGCTGTGTACTGACAGCTTGGAGCCTGAAGCCTGCTTCAGATTCTGTGCCTCCTTCTCTCTCTGCCCCTCCCCTGCTCATGCTCTGTCTCTCTCTGTCTTTCAAAGATAAGTAAATGTTAAAATTTTTTTAAAAAAAGGACCCAGTTTATAGGCTTGTTTTGAGAATTCATGAAAATAAAGTGCCTTGCAAACAGGAGGCCTATCATTACTGTTACTGTTATTGCTGCCACCACTCAGCAATCTTTTCGTTTCTCCCAGCAGGAAGCTCTGCATAAACAGCCTCGGGTCAGATACCCACTGTGTGCAAGGCACTCAGGCCCATGACACAGACGACCTCCTCAGCCACACAGACCTCCCGCCCTGCACACCACATTGTGAAGACTCTGCAGGGGCGCCTGGGAGACTCAGTCTGTTGAGTGTCCAGCTTCAGCTCAGGTCATGATCTCAAGGTTCATAGGTTCGAGCCCCAACTCAGGCTCTGCTTCGGATTTTGTGTCTCCTTCTATCTCTGCCCCTCTCCCACTCACGCTCTGTCTGTCTCTCAGAAATAAGTAAATGTAAAAATAAAAATAAAAATAATTTTTAAAAAAGACCACGTGAAAATAAAGCAAAATTGTTCATTAGTAATTTTTAGATTGATTACACATTGAAATGATACCTCTCTGGAAATACTGGGTTACAGAAAATATAAAATTTAATGTCGTTCCTCAAAAGGCTAAGCACAGAATTACCCCACAATCCAGCAATTACAAGCCCAGGCATATACCCCATAAAAATAGAAAGCCGAGACTCAGACAGATACTTGCATGCTCATGTTCAAAACAGCGTCCATCACAATATCTAAAAGACAGACACGCCCCAGGTGTCCATCGACCGATGAATGGATAAACAAACCATCATGTATTCATACGGTGGAGTATTATTCAGCCGTAAAGGAAGGGCATTCTGATCCATGCTACCACACGGTGAACCTTGACATTCATGTACATTGACCATTATGCTGGCGGACACAAGCCAGAAACAGAAAGGACACATAGTGTTGTGTTTTCCCCTTGGACGTGGTACCCAGAGCGGACAGCTCCGGAGACAGAAGCGGAACAGAGGTTGCCAGGAGCTGGGGTTGCTGAAGGGGTAGAGTTTCAGTTTGAGGCAATGAACAAAGACCTGGGGAGGGACAATGAGTGTACACTTAACAGTTACCATGGTTTAGTGGTATGTTGTGTACATTTCCCACAATGAAAAAAAAAATTGCCACCTATTTCTTTGTGTGTTTTTTAAATGTGGTAGCTAGAAAATTTTATTTATTTATTTTTTATAACATTTATTTATTTTTGAGAGACAGAACGTGATAAGAGGAGGGGCAGAGAGAGAGAGAGGGAGACACAGAATCGGAAGCAGGCTCTAGGCTCCGAGCTGTCAGCCCAGAGCCCCGCGCGGGGCTTGAACCACGAGCTGCAAGATCAGGACCTGAGCCGAAGTCGGCTGCTTAACCGACTGAGCCACTCGGGCGCCCCAGGAAAATTTTAAATTCCATACGTGGCTGGCATTATCTTCCCCGCAGACATCCAATGCCCCACGCATGTCTGGAAGAGGAGGCCAGCACTAAACGCAGAGTCATACTTCAGTCACTTAGTTACGAGAGAACAGCAGGTGCTGAGGGCTGGGGAGGGGTTCCTAGGGAGGACCCCTGGAGCTGGGGTCTGGTGAGTCAGGTAAAGGAGGACAGCAGGTGTCCCAGCCGGAACCAGCATGTGCAAGGATGGGACCCACTGGAGGAAACGCAAGGGGCCAGTGGGGCCAGGGTGGGTGGGAAACTGAGGCAGGGGAGGCCAGCAGGGACCCACAGGCCAAGGCGGGGATCTGAGGATTTATCCAGAGGATAATGCCATCAATGCTCCCAAGACCCTGCAGATCAACGCTCAGGGGCCGCGCCCGCTGCCTTGAGTAGTAGATCTGTCCATGTGTGTACTCCGACCGTGAACTCCCAGAGGCCACGTCCTGGCACCTTCCATCTCAGCCTCTGGCACAACAACCAATCAATGTTTGCTGGCTCGATCTGGAAGAGTCCAACACCGTGGGTCCGACCCCTAACCCCTAACTGTGCCCCGCACCCCTGCCCCACACCCAGCCCTGCCGCTGGAGCCCAAATACCCTGTCGACGATACTTCCACAGGTATCTCTCAAACCAGATGCCGCCAAGCCCAGGGGTAAGGGACAAATGCGAAACTGAAAGTGTCCCCCCGGGTCTAAGCAATAATGAAGCCATCTACACTGATCAAAACCACAGACCAAGATGAAAACAAGTGAGTCTCGGTAACAGCAGTGCGGATGCTCTACCCGTTACCACCCACAGCGGGTGGTCTGATGCTGACCCGTAAGGCACAAGCCTGGGCCGTCCAGGAGCTTATTCATCCCGCAAACATGTGCGGGGCACTTACGGGGGGTGGGGGGGAGGACTGGGGAGGTGCTGAAGGTCTCGGCCAGCTTCCTGCTGGGTGTACCTAGACCAGAACTCCTGGCCCAGATCTGAGAGAACTGCTCTCCCACTGCAGCAGGGACTCCTGGCTGTCGTATTACCAAGGGTTAACAAGGAAGCTAACAGGGGTGCTGGGGGCTCAGTCAGTCAAACGTCCAACCTCGGCATAGGTCATGATCTTGAGGTTTGTGGGTTCGAGCCCCACGTCAGACTCTCAGAGCCCAGAGCCTGCTTCGGATTCTGTGTCTCCCTCTGTCTCTGCCCTTTCTCTGCTCACACACTCTCTCTCTGCCTCTCCCACTTGTTCCCTCTCTCTCTCTCCGTCTCTCTCTCAAAAACAAATAAATAAACATTTAGGGGCACCTGGTTGGCTCAGTCAGTTAAACATCTGACTTCGGCTCAGGTTATAATCTCATGGTTTGTGGGTTTGAGCCCCACGTCGGGCTCTGTGCTGACAGCTAGCTCAGAGCCTGGAGCCTGCTTCAGATTCTGTGTCTCCCTCTCTCTCTGACCCTCCCCTGCTCACGCTGTCTCTCTTTCTCCCCTCTCTCTCTCTCTCAAAAATAAATAAGTAAACAAACAAGGAAACTAACCTTTTTTAGGACCCACTGCGCACCAGGAGGTGTGCACCTTGCCCGTACTATCTCATTCTACTGCTCACAGCACCATTGTGAGGTAGAAAGTCATTCACAAGGTACAGATGAGATGGAGGGCAAGGGGGTCCTATGTCTTACTTGTTCTAAGCTACACAGCTACTAAGGGGAAAAGCCAGAACAGGAACTCAGAGCTCCTCCTTCTCCCTCTTGTGGTGGGAGGGACACAGAAGAAATTCAACTGACAAAAAAAAAAAGGCTAAAGCCAGGGAAACAGCAGAACTGGGAAGGAGCCCCCCACTGCACCCCCCCCCGGGGCCCCCAAGGACAGTGCCAACAGCTGGGGAAGGAAATGGGGTGACGGCCAAAAACCCCGAACATATTCCAAAAAAAGAAACAAAGTAAAATGCACTGTGTTTAAGAGTAAAATGTTCTCAGGGTGCCTGGGGGACTCAGTCGGTTAAGCATCCGACTCTTGGTTCAGGCTCAGGTCATGATCTCACGGTGTCGTGGGTCCGAGCCCCACACTGGGCTCCGTCCACGCGGACGGTGCAAAGCCTGCTTGGGATTCTCTGTCCCTCCCTCTCTCTCTGTCCCTCCCCTGCTCGCACTGTCTCTGTCTCTCTCAAAATAAATCAATAAACTTTTTTTCAAGAGGGTAAAATGTTCTCACAAATGACTATTTCAATAAATATTTACAGAGCCTGCTGCGTGCGGACCGCTACACTCAGCCCTCGGTGTACAAGGAGCAAATGGTAACAGTGACCATGACCACAGTCCCCCTTCACTGAGAGCTTACCGTACGCCAGACACTGCTCTCCATACTTGCTTCTATTTCCTAACCCGATCTGTGCAATGGGCCACAAGGGAGATTCTAAGATTGCCTTCATTCTGTAGATGAAGGACAGGGGGATGTGGCCCCTGACCCAAGGGTTCCCTAGCAGGGCAAGGGAGGCCAGGTGCCCAGGGAAGCAGCTTCGAGGCCATCTACATGCTGCAGGCAAGACCCCAGGTAGCATGACGATGGTGCTCAGGTGATGGACGGCTTAGATCCTGACTTCACCTCCCTGAGCCTCTGTTTTCTCCCCTCTACAATGGGGACAGTATCATCTACCTGCCAGGGTTGTTTTGAGGGTCTAGTGAGCCAACATGTACAAAATACCCACCCCAGTTCTGGTTTGAGCACTGAGCAAGTGCATCCTTCCTGCCAGCCTACGGTCCCCATTGGTGACAGCCAAAACCTCTGGGGAAAACACAAAGGCAGCTGCCTAAGGGTTCAAAGAAGGCAAGTAACTGCAGGGTGATGGGGGAGAGAGGTAAAAATGTGAAGAATGACAGTTGTGTGGCAAATGATGAGTTCTCCTCAATCCCCACCCCTGCCTCAAGAAACAGGAGGAGTCTAGAACTGTGCATGGGGGTGGGGTGGGGAGGACCCGAAACGAGGCCCTGCATGCCCAAGAATGTGGAGAGAATCTTCTTTTTTTATTTCTCTCTCTCAGCCCTGCCCCCATGTCATAAAACTGTACTCACAGAAATAGAAGCAAGTATGGAGGGAGGCAAACCATACTCACAGAAGTAGCTCAGGCACCTACGCCCCCAAGAGAAAACCCGCTCCTTTGGACAGAAGAACTGGGAATAGAGGCCAACGTTACGTGGATCGTGTGAGGGAGGGTCCACGGGGCTTTTTCCCTCCCTCTTTGTTCTCAATACTTCACTGCAAGGACAGGGTCAGCCTCTTAGAACCAGGCAATGGGGCAGGAGGCTAAAGCTTTTGGCCAGAAGAACTGGAGGAAGGAGCCCCTGGGAGCCAGAGAATGTGGAAGAGATCCTGCCCCCAAAAGGCAAGAGCTGGACCAGGCACTCACCGATTCTATATGGGAAACACTCCACGTGCTTAGAACTCACCCAAAGAAGCATCGCGGAAACTTCGAGAAACGGTCTGGCATTGGCCCACCACCCACAGAAGGCAAGACAGAACGCGCAGCCTGAACCTAACAGATGGGCTACTTAAGAAAATCAAAACAAAACAAACAAACAAAAATCCATGTTCTCCACGCTCCAGAAAACAGTGTGGAGGTTCCCCAAAAAATTAAAACTAGAACTACCCTACAACTCAGCAATAGCCCTACTAGGGATTTACCCAAGGGATACAGAAGTGCTGATGCACAGGGGCACATGTATCCCAATGTTCATAGCGGCACTGTCAACAGTAGCCAAATTATGGAAAGAGCCTAAACGTCCATCACCTGATGAACAGATAGAGAAGATGTGGTCTAGATAGACAATGGAATACTATTCGGCAATGAGAAAGAATGAAATCCTGCCATTTGCAGCAACGTGGATGGAACCAGAAGGTATTATGCTGAGGGAAATAAGTCAGGCAGAGAAGGACAGATACCATATGTTTTCACTCCTATGTGGAGCTTGAGAAACTTAACAGAAGACCATGGGGGAAGGAGAGGGGGAAAATAGTAATAAACAGAGAGGGAGGGAGGCAAACCATAAGAAACTCTTAAATACAGAGAACAAACTGAGGGTTGATGGGGGAGTCGGAGGAGAGGGAGAGATGGGTGACGGGCATTGAGGGGGGCACTTGTTGGGATGCGCCCTGGGTGTTTATGTAAGCAATGAATCATGGGAATCTACCTCTAGAACCAAGAGCCCATTTTACACACCGTATGTTAGCCAACTTGACAATTATATTAATATAATTAATTAATTAATTATATTGAGAAAAACCAATGTTCTCCAAAGGAGACTCAGAATCTCACAGCAGATATTCCAAACGTCAGGATACTCCAGAAACGACTTTGGTGTCCGTTGATGTGATACCTTTGACAGCTGTAATATGAAGGGAGAGCGAAACCACAATGCCTATGTCTTTATACTAAGCACAATCTGAAAAACTAGGCCCCACCCTCTGGGTCCTCATAATTTAAGTCTGATTATAATGATACAAACAATCAAACAGAATGAAGAAACCAAAAGCAATGGGTTACAATCACATCAGCCCTCAGTGTAGACATCGAGCGTCCGTCCCTGACCACCTCACCTGGGTTGGTCGCCGTCCCTTGTCACCTCCATCCCTGCCTTCCCACTTAGCACAAATTCGAAATGTGTTCTTTGTGGGATTTTTTAAAAATTTTATCATCGTTCTTCTCCCTATAGACTGTAAGGTCCGTGCACATCAAATTGGTCCTGCTCAGCCTTGGCTCTGAGGCACCTAGTGGAGGCGTGGCAGAGAGATGTTGGAATGAATAAACAGACAAATGGAGGGGGGGGAAGGAAGTCAATCAATCAATCGGTTCATTAGTCAAAGTGAAGTGCAAATGTAGTTTAGGAATGGAAGGGTAGTAAACCACGTGGTTAGGCATAAGGAAGTTTCAGAGGAGCAAAACATCCAGACGTCACCTAAACGGGCTAATGAGAAAGGCTGTGATCTCCCCCAGATCTTTAGGCTGGACTGTCATCTGTCTGAAACAGATGAATGGAGACAAACTGCAACAGAAGATTCTTAAACTGCCTCTCTGCTCAGTGATCTATCTTTGTAATCACTCCTATGACACTGCATGTAAGCCAGAAGCCCTTTAAAAGAAGCAATTCCCCAGTACCTCACTCATGACCAAAGGCATACCATGTCCATGGAAGGGGAAGCATGAGAGAAGCCTCTGGAAGACATGGTGGATAGACAGGCCGACTGGGCTTGGTATAAGGCAACCGCAAACAGTTACTAACAGCCCTGCTAAAAAAGAACATGAGTGGCCTCATAAAATCACCAACTCCCTGTATCTAGATGCCTTGGAGAAAAGGTTACAGAATCATAAATGTAGAGACAGGATTGTCCATTGGATGGAAGATTGGACTAGATCCATGTTTCCCAAACTGGGTGCCATGGCACACGTGTCCTAAAAGTATGTTTGACAAAGACTGTGTGCTCCACCCTTCCACTGGAGATTCACAAAGCACGTTAGCATCTTAAAGGCTCTGATAAGTCCTACAGAAGAGGACTTGAGCTCTCGGACACTCTGCATCTTTCAAACGTATTTGATCATGGAATGCAAGCCACCTAATTTCCACCACATGTGGGTGAAACTAATGTTCCACAGAGCACCTTGCAAATAACCTGGACTAAAAGATAACTGTGATCTCGACTTGAACATTCTGATCCTCTCCCCATTATAGAGAAAGACATACTGCAGGCTGGAAGCTCTAGGTCGGTGGGTCTCAAGCTTGAGCATGCATCTGAATTCCCTGGAGGGCTGTTAAAATACTTATTTTGGGGCCCACGCCCAAGGGTCCGATGCCTGGGGTCTGAGGAAGAGTCTGAGATTTTGCACCTCCAACAAGTCTTCCCTTTGGAAATCATTTATCCACATGTTGAGATTAAGACCTTTCGGGGTCCCAACCAACCTGAAGTCAGGAAGCTGCATACCTCTCGCAGTTAGACTGTAAGCCCTATAATTCATTGCGTACATGGGAGGTCAAGAAGGCAGGCAAAAAAAAAAAAAAATCTGATCTTTAAAGACGTAGACACAGTCTGCAAAGTCCTCTCCAGGCAGAGAGGAGCCAGGCAGCATTACAGGGGGAGGCCGATGGGAGCCAGCCTGTGCTCGGACCTCTCAGGTTCTAGTGCAGTCATGCACTTACTTGTCCCCCGGACTCTGTGGAGAGGCTTTCACTCATGCTGTCTCATTTATCTCAGCAGCTGCCAAGATCCTCTTCTTACTAGCAGGGAAACCATAGTTTAGGAGGTAGAGCGATGGACTAAGTGGACCGGTGAACGATGGACATGGTAGAAAGAGGAGGAACTGGGGTTCGAACCCAGATCACTTGAGATGATGTCTGGGACTCTTCCTACTCCCTGACTCTCCTCTTTGCTGTCCTCCAATCCCTGTCTTTATCTCGGGCGTGTGCTCTGGAGGGAAGCCCCTCCCTTCCACGGATGTCTCCTGTAATCAACTCTGCTCACTTCCACAAAGAGCTACTAAGCGTCAGGTGCCTGGAGACACGGCCGTGAGAAAGACAGACGAGGCACCCGTCCCCCCTGGGGTCAGAGCAGAGTCACGTGGACAGACACCTGTCACAAAGTGTGCAACGCCTTATCCACACGCAGACACAAGGCATGTCTGGCAGCTCAGACAGCATTTCTGGGAGGAGAGGGTGTCTTAGCTGAAGCTTGGAGGGGAGGGACAGTCAGCTGGGGGGACACTCCGCAAGTGGAGCCCTGAGCGGACTCCTCCGCTGTCACCCCTGGCCCCCTGCACCTCCCACACGCCTCCCCAACTCCATTCACACACCGCCATCCACTCAGCTGCTTTCAGCCAAAACCATCTCTGTCCCTCAGTACCCCAGTCCGTGCCACCTCTATACACATCCTGAATCCTGCTCTCTTCATCAGTGCTGCCACTGCCTGGTCCAAGGCATCACCTCATGTCTTCTGGCTGGCCTCCTTTCCTCCCCTCCAACTCCCCTCCAACTCACTCTCCAACAACTGATCTGGCTCAATGGCCTCAATGGCTCCCTATTACTCTTGGAATTCAAATTCCTTCCTGGCGCCTACAAGTTTTTCCCTCATCAGGCCACAGCCCACATCTCTCCCCCCTCATCCCTGTCTCCTCCTCCACCCTCCTGCCTCCTGCCACACTGACCTTCTTTTTCTCCTTCCAAATTATTGACTCACCTCAGGGCCTTTGCACTTGCTTATCCCTATTTGGAAAGCTCTTCCCCCTAGATCCTTCCAGAACTGCCCTGCAGGTCATTAGCTTACACGTCACCTTCTCAGGGCGGCCTCCCCTCTCCTCCTTCTCACCCCCTATTATATCAAAGCTGTGGGGTTTTTTCCCTAAGTTCTGAGTCATTCTCTGGTTTATTCATTTACTATCTCCCGCAGCTGGAATGTAAGCTCCATAAAAACAGGAACTTTATCTTGTTTACTGTTCTCCCACCTAGAACTGATCTTGGCACATGATAGGTCCTCAAATAGCTACTGAGTGGCCACAAAAAAAAATCTGTTTGATGGGACACTGGACTGAGAACGGAGGGAGGGGTACAGCGTGCCTCTTTCTCAACTGTGTTCTCAGGACTCCTGTTGCACAGCACACAGTTCTGGAAACACGAATCGACTCTCATCTCCCATCCAGTGGGCTGTTGGTGGAAGGCGGTGGGATGGCAGATCTGACAGAGGGAGATCCCTCCGGAGATGAGCAGAGAGAGGAGGGCGGCCAGACCAGTGTGGGGGAGGACAGACAGACGCACATCAACTCCAGAAACATCCGTCTGGACTGAACGTGTGACTGATGGGCGTGGAGGGAGCAGGGCAGGGGCCCGGCTCACGCACTGTGTCTCCACAGGCGTCGGCATCTTGGCTCCTAGAGAAACATTCCTTATGGAGGAGCCAGACACGCCTTTCCTGTGTCCCTGTCCGTACTTGTCTCCGCCCCCAGGAGATAAGCTGCCCACTCAGTGTCCACAGCGAGTGACCGCTTTGTGACCACGTGGATGTTACCGCAGGGTAAGGACGTGGCGTTCCCGCAATAAGCCAACAGGGAGAAGCGATGGTTCAGGAGAGAGGCTCTGGGCTCAGATGCAGCCGGTTACACTCCAGGAACACCTTGGCGCGCGGCTCTGCGCCCTGGCGGCCACACCTGCGGCAGAGATCATGGGAGTCCCCATCTCGAGGAGGCTTGTGCTGAGTCCCTGGGACTCTGCGTGCAGGGTGCCAGGCGCGGGGCCGGGCGCAGAGCAAGCCCTCGGGCAAGCGAGCTCTAATCAGGAATCGCGGTCACTGAAGTCAGATCTACAGCCGCTCGCGGCCCTGCAGCCCCCGGCCCCTTGCTCCGTGCCCGTGTCTGACTCACTCTGCATCTTTCCCTGTCTTCACTGCTGGCTGGCCGCGATTTCTCCAGAGCCGGGAAATGTCATCATGTGATTGATGCACCCAATAGTAAAAATAACCAGTTATTTTGATGTTGGGCGCGTCATCCCTAAAAATAACCGGGTGCCTTGGAAGTGAAGGCACCACAGCAAACACTGGGTTGCATCAGGCACATGCACGCTCACACAAACACACACTCACATGCACAACACACACATCGATGCACACAACACACACTCACATGAGCATTCATCAACACACACAAAGCACACGCACACAACGGTCACTTTAGACGGGCCGGGAAAGCACACCCACTTTAACCCAGGGGCAGAAGTCCTCGCCTCCTTCCTCAAGCTCACTAACCGACAACAGTGACATGTCACACTCGAGGGCTCCTGTGGGAGACAGCCGAACTCACTAGGGTATCAGAGAACACTGCCGCGATCACATGTCCCCACGCCATGGCGAAGCACCGACTTCCAGCCCCACCAACCTCCCCGGACACCCTCTGCCACCAGAGAACCCCAGTTCTGAGCTGGTGTCACGGTCCCTTGCTTTAGCAGAGAGATGCCCCCGGACACATCATTCTGACTTGCCCTGCGGAGGGAGACGGACACATCATCCTTCAGCTGCTGGAAATCCTCCCCTTGCCGTCGAAAGAGCCTGGAAACTGGGACCGTGAGCATCTCTCCCGTACAGGGCAGAGGCTATGGGGACAGAGTTTTAAAACCTCTAGTCTTTTCTGGAAAATAGATGAGGCCCAACTTTTGTCCAGCGACACCCCCCACCCTCCTGGCCTCTTGGCAACACCCACTCTGGAAAACAACGCCACCTTTCCACAGAGGTCTGCACGCCAAGTGGAACAGGCTGGAACCCTGGGGAGGCCTGAGAAGGGTCGCATTTCCGGGATGCCGAGACTCTCTGGGAGTGATCCAGAACCTTCACAGATGCCCTCTGGCACCTAGAGAAAAACACCAGTCTCCAAGATGCATGTAAGAAGCCACACCAGCCTGGTGGCAGGAGGACATGAGTTTAGGATGAGTGAAGGCTGAGGTCAGAAGCCTGTGTTTGTTTATTTCTTTAATGTTATTTTTACTTCAATTTGCTTTTTTTTTTTAATGTTTATTTTTGAGAGAAAGAGAGACAGAATGTGGGGAGGGGCAGAGAGAAAGGCAAACACAAAATCCAAAACAGGCTCCAGGCTCTGAGCCATCAGCACAGAACCCAACGCAAGGTTCAAAGTCACGAACCACAAGACCACGACCTGAGCTGAAGTCTGACGCTTAACCGACTGAGCCACCCAGGCACCCCAGGAAACCCGTGTTTAAATACCAGCTCTGCTCCTTGCTAGTTAAGCATTTGTGAGCAAGGGATTGCGTGAGCCTCAGTTTACTTGTCTGTAAATGGGGGCAAACTGTATCCAGTAAGATGGTGAGTAAGGACTCAAGGACCTAATCAAAGGAAATCACTTAGGGTCACATAATACAGACCGAGGGGTCATCCGCATCATTTCTGATGAAATGTGGAAGAAATATAAACTGTCCTACATATTTCCAGACACTCCTGAGAGGGCCCAGCGAAGCTGTTTACCCACAAGAGCACATTTTGTTGGGCAAGAAGCACACTTTTCTGAGTCAAACAGACATAGGTTCAAATCCAAGCCCTGCTGCTTACCAGGCACATGCCCTTAATTCCAAGCCTCAGTTTCCTCAGTTGTAAAATGGAGCCAGTAATGACTCTCCCTTCACTCAACTTGACCCCCTTCACTCAACCTGACTGCCTTTAACTCAACTTGACCCTCTTAAACTCAACTTGACTCCCTTCACTCAACTTGACTGCCTTAACTCAACCAATCCAACCCATTCACTGAAAGAACCGATGGCATTCAAGTCACAGATCTGCTGCTCAGCCTCCAGAGTGCCCTGAATCCCTCTGCGCAGAAGGGTCAGCCTATGGTCACTGTATTCACCTCTCACTCACTAGACAAGCATTTGCAAAATACCTTCTCTGTGTCGAGTTCGGAACCCGAGGCTGGGAACACAACAGAGAGCAGAAACCAAGATGGCCCCTGCTTCTTGAAGAACAAACTGCCACAGTGAAAGAAATCATCACACAAAGACTGGATTTGGGTTCCTCAAAAAGGTAAACACAGAGTTACCACATGGCTCAGCAATTTCACGGTGAGGTATAAACACCAAAACTTGAAAACAGGTACTCGCCCAACGCCGTATACACACGTGCTCACGGCAGCACGCTCACAGGCGTTAAAAGGGGGAGCCACCCAAATGCCCATCGATGGAGGAACGGAAAAATAAAATGTGGTCTATCCACACAACGGAGTATTATGCAGCCATAACGAGAACAGAAGCACAGATTTATGCTACGACGTGGATGTACCTTGAACACGCGCTAAGTGAAAGAAGCTGGACACAAAAGGAAAACATTGTAGGATTTCACTCATGTGAAATGTCCAGAACAGATGCATCTAGAGGCAGAGAGCAGAGCGGTAGCTGTCAGGGGCTGGGGGAGGAGGAAGTGGGTAGTGACTGCTTAACAGGTGTGGGGTTTTGTTTGGGATTAATGAAAATGTTCTGGAACTAGAGGGAGGGGATGGTGGCACAATACTGTGAATGTACTTTAATTATTTGGTTTTTTTAGATTCCATTTAAAAAAAATTTTTTTTTGTTTTGTTTGCATTTATTTATTTTTGAGAGACAGAGTGTTAACAGGGGAGGGACAAAGAGAGAGGGAGACACAGAATCCGAAGCAGGTTCCAGGCCCTGAGCTAGCTGTCAGCACAGAGCCCAACACGGGGCTCGAACCCACAAACTGTGAGATCATGAGCTGAGCCGAAGTCGGACGCTTAACTGATGGAGCCCCCCCAGGCGCCCCAGATTCCATTTTTTAAAGTAATCTCTACACCCAATGTGAGGCTCAAACTCACAACCGTGAGATCGAGGGTCACGTGCCCCATGGGGTGCCTGGGTGGCTCAGTCGGGTAAGCATCCAACTTCTGATTTTGGCTCAGGTGGTGATTTCAAGGTTCATGGGATTGAGACTCGCATCTGGCTGCACTGATGGCACAGAGTCTGCTTGGATTCTCTCTCTCTCTCTCTCTCTCTCTGCCCCTCCCTTGTTTGCACATGCTCTTTTCTCTCTCTCAACCTCTCTCTCAAAATAAATAAATAAATAAACATTAAAAGGTGGGGGAAGTGAAGCTCCGGTGGCCTGCTGGTCACAAGAACAAGGACACATGGCTGTCACCTGTGCCCAGCCCTGGGGATCAGGGACCTCTGGGGATGGAGTTCCTATTGGTGCTTCCTCATCTGCTCTTCCTAATTAGCAAACCATAAAACCCCCATGAGTCACAGAGGCCTGGGTGCATGTCCCCCGCAGAGCTGGGGAGGCTGAGCCTTGCTGGCCGCTCCACCGGACAAGAGCAGATCCAACTGGATGGAAAAGAGGTGGGAAGGATCTTGGGAGCCGGAAGCGTCTCTAGCCGAAAAAAGGGCATCAGGCACCCACATGGGACTCCTGAGGGGCCCCGGCGCTGAGGAGTTCTACGCAATCTGCATTTCTTACTGCAGAAATGGCCCTGGAGGAAAGGGTGCCCGGGAAGTTCAGAAGGGGTGTCCGTATGCTTGCAGAAGGGGTGCTGGGCGGAGCCACTGCCGGCCGGGTAACCTCAGGGAGGTAGTTCGTCTCCAAAGGCTACTGTCACAAATCACCAGAGACTCAGGGGCTCAACGCAGCACACATTCACTCTCTTGAGAGTTCTGGACATCAGCAGTCCAAAGTGGGTCTTCCCGGCCTAAAATCAAAGTGTCGCCAGAGTGGAGGCCCTCGGGGACAACGTTTCTTAGCCTTTTCCAGCTTCTCCGGACCCCTGCATTCCTTGACTCATGCCCCCTTCCTCCACCTTCTAAGCCAACGGCGTCCCTCTTGCAATCCGGCTCTCTGACTCTTCCCCTCCTGCCTCCGCTTCCTCTCGCAGGGACCCCTGGGGTGACACGGGGCCCACTGGATGGCCCAGGATAACTTCTGCATCTCAAGATCCTTAACTTAATCCAGTCTGCAAGGTCCCTTTGGCCATGGCAGGTAACATAGTCTCAGGGTCCAGGGATTAAGGTGTGGACATGGGGGAGGAGGGCCATGTTCTGCTACCATGGCAAGCAGCTACCTTCTCCACACTGAGCCTCTGTTTTCTCACCTGTAAAATGGGGATGATACTACTCATAATAGTAATAAATAGCACCAATGTCTGGGTTTGTGTGAGGACAGCGGGATGGTACCATCTCTGAGCACAGTAGCTAAAACAGCGGGTGGGCAGCGGGGGGTGGGGGTTAGCTGGGGTCCCTCTGGTCTTTTCTTCCCCCTCCCCCACTCTGTATCAGAAAACCCCAGGACTCCCGTTGTATCTCTGAAATCTGCGTTTGCCAACCTTCCTGTCCAGGTATGAGGCTCAGGAAGGAGCTCCACTTGACTCCCAGCCCCTAGCTCTGACAAGAGGGTATCACTCTTCATATAAAAGTGAAAAAGGGATCTTCACACCCCCCTGATCTGGGAGCAAATGGGATTTTCGAGGCAGGCTTCATTACAGCGCCTCAGTGCCATTTGACTGATAATTGCAATCTGAAGCCGGAATTGATAAATCGCCTGTGCATTGTCATTACTGGATGTTTACCTGATCTATCTGATGAATATTAATTCACACAAAAAATATTTCCATTCCCGAAGCAATTCAGGGCCAAATGATGCTTTTCTCTGCCTGCTCCCAACCCCCCCACCCCCCACTCCTACAGCAAGTGCTGAAACAATGTACAGAGTTAAGTGATGAGGAGCCCTTGTCTGGGTGATTTATTGGGCGTGAAAACAGAGAGGGAAGGACTTAGCTTCTCCTTCATTAAGCAACACCTGGGGGAAGGAACACTGTGTTCCTTCCCAGGGAGAGCGTGTCCACCGCACAGAAAGTAGAGTCTGCAGGTCGGGGAGACAGTCTGGACAACCGTAGACCACCCTGTCACC
>NC_043713.1:75890653-75924193 GCF_006229205.1 Suricata suricatta | reverse complement strand
GGTTCTCTGTCCTGGACTCTTCACAGAAATGGAATCATATAATATGTGTCCCTTCATGACTGGCTTCGGTCACTCAGCCTAATGTTTCCGAGGTTCACCCACATTTTAGCTGGTGTCAGAGCACCACTCCTTTTAAATCATATTTAGACTCCGGTGTTCTGTGGATCAAAACTCAAATTAATCCCTGTGGAGGCTTAAAGACATCAGCTACGCCTCAAGAACAGGCATCTTGCTTTCCAGAGTGGACGGGGCCCCACGCCCGTCACCCAGCGCCCCCATCCCCACCCTGTCAGGATCCATCACAGAGGGATGTGCCCCACGCAGACCTGTTCCGCTCAGCCCCACTCAGACTCAGCCAGAGCGACTGTGACACTCCCTTTTCATGGTGGGGAATGCACGGTGCCACCCGGACGCTCCGAGGCCCTGATGAAACCTGACAGCCAATCATTCTCACACGCCTGCTCCAGAAACAAAGGGAGGAGAAAATGCGGCAGGTGTTTCCGGGTCTCTTGAGGAAACTCGCAGCTGCTCGGTATCTTAGAAACCCTCCTCCCTACTCCACCTGGCCACCAGGATGACCCCTGGCCACCTGAAAACCACTGAGTGGGGACTCGAGTGCGATGTAGACAAAGGAGACACAGGGGGAGAAGATGCACAATAAAACCACTGCCACTACAGAACATTCCCCAAACTGGACTCCGCCAAATACTGGTCCTCCACAACGCATCAACGGGTGCTATGGGAAAGAGAGCCCTGTGCTCTAACAAGTGTGGGGATCACTGTATATCAGCAACTCACTTTGGAGATGTTCTAAGCAAGTTTGCAAACTAAACGTTCTGACAAGTCCTGCAAGAAAGAAAACTACACTCATTTTCTTTAGTGCATCAGATCAAGGAAATATTTCTCTGTGTGAGGGAACTCTCATCCATAAATGCATCTTAGGAGTCCCTACACTGATTGAATTCTTTAACAATGTTTCTTGAGAACCTACTATATGCCAGGCATGACTGGGGAGGAGGGGGATTAAGAACGTGGTGCTGGAAAAGATAGTTACAATCCTGCACCCAAAAGAGCTTCCATTCGAGTAGGTGGAGACAGATAATAAAAAAGTAACTAAATAAACCAGAAGAACAACACATGAAATCCACGCTTTCAGTGGAAAATAAAGATCGCTTTATACAAACCTTCCTTGCCTCCTCCAATCAGGGGTAACGGCTCCCTCTTTTAGCTCCTACAATATTTGCGATCCGCACCATTCAGGAGGTAATTAATTGTGCTCTGCCTGTGATGACACCCTAATAATTATGCTGAGATTTCATAATCTCTCGGGCTATTAAGTTTCCCTGTTCTGTGTCTTGTTTTCTTCGTCATATTGTAAACTCTTTTGGGGAAGGAAAGTCATCTCTGCTTTCTCCCTCCTGGCCCCTCTGCGTGGAGTACAATGAATCTATATTACATACACGGCCCTCCCCTCGGGCCCCTCAGATCCATCGATGCAGAACCACGGAGGTGGGGCCTACCCATCTGCATTTTAGCAAGCCTTCCGGATGATTCTGAAGCACACCCAAGTTCAGGAACCACTAGCCTAAGGTCTCTAGAAACTGGGATTAAATCCCAGATCCAACCTTCATTCGCTCTGTGACCATGGGCAAGATATCTGATATCTGTAAACCTCAGTTTTCCTCATCTCTGAAATGGGGATACAAATAGTACTGACCTCAAAGAGTTGGTGTGAGAATCAGGTGAGCTTTTCACTGAATGAGGCTTATCCCAGGGCTGGGTACACAGCTGAGGCCCAATCCCAGCTAGATTTCACTACCAGTATTATTACTAAGAGAACAAGGCATGTCTGTCTAATTGCATCTTGAACTGAGACCCCGCCCATCTCCCCTCCCCCTCCCCCCCCATCCCAGGGAACAACTCGCTGGGCCCCCAGCGCACCAGCTCGTCCCCACCCCGGCTGAACACAGGAAAGCTCCTCTCCTTCCTCGGATGCCAACATCACACACCATTTCCCAGACTCCTTTGCAGTTAATGCTGCAGCCAACAGAACAAGGAACTGAGACCTGGTCCCTCAAAACTTCCCGTGCAACCCTGTACCCCCAGCCCCCAACCTACCCTCTGGGTGCCAGTGTCTAGGGCGGCCTGGTGGCTGAATGTTGGAGACAGCGGCTCCCGGGTCCCCGGCTATAAATGACCCTTTGGAGCAGAGCACTTGCCCCGCCTCCAAGCACAAGCATCCATTTTGGATTTTAGGTAACTTAGAAATTAAGGGGCGCCTAGGGGGTTCAGTTGGTTAAGCATCCAACTCAGGTCATGATCTCGTGGTTTGTGGGTTTGAGCCCCGCATCGGGCTCTGTGCTGACAGCTCAGAGCCTGCTTCAGATCCTCTGTCTCCCTCTCTCTCTCTCTCTCTCTGCCCCTCCCCTGCTTGCGCTCTGTCTTTCAAAACTAAATAAACATTGTAAAGAAATTAACTCCTACTGTTTAGCTGCTGAGACTCCCCTTCACCGAGAGCCAGCACCGCCTCACCTAATACATCACCTCTTCATCCCTCTTTCCAGAAATTTCCTCCAGGATTCTGCAGATGCTGCATGTCTGCATCAACATACGACTGCAGTGCGGCTGACGTCTGGGGCTGGGTGACACTTTGTGAGGGGGCAGTCCTGTGCACAGCAGCACCCCAGGCCTTTGCCCACTGGGGACCGAAACTGTCCCACCCCCAGCTGTGGCAACCAAAACGGCACCCTGAGATCGCCACGTTGAGGCCCTGCTGACCTCTCAGAAAGCACTTCCCCGGCTGCCCGACCTAACAGTGATCCGCTCACCGCATCCACACCCCCTCCACTCCCGCACCCTGCATGTTGGTTCTCGCTCATAAAATGGGCCATTGCGTGGATCAGGCTATGCAGCGGTTTACTGGCTTGTGGACTCTCTGCCCTGCTCAAATGTAAGTCCCATGCCAGCCCTGCCCGTCCTGTTCTGCACTTTATCCCTCCCGCTAGCTCGGCACCCGGCACCCGGCACCCAGCAGGGACTCCATACATATTTGCTGAAGGGATGACAGGTGAAGGGGACGCCAAGGTGGCCGGTGCGCTGGGATGGCAGGGCTGGAACTCAGAGGGAAGATCCCGTGGTCTGACCCCAGTTAGCACAGTGACTCACGACGCACAAGGGGACTGGAGTGACTGGGAAGGAAGAACCAGCACCTGTGTTGTCAGCCATGGGGCACTGGTGAGGTTCGATCCTTGCAGCTCTATCCACAGCAGCGGGAAGGAAAAGGTGTCTGGACCGCGTCTTCCTCAGGGCCACTCCCTCAGGGACTGACCGCCGGTGAGCGGCTGGCCGACGGAACCCAGCGAGCCAACCTAGTTTTCACCCTCCCCTTCGAATAACAGCGTCCACATCATTCACGAGCGAGGACTGTCTTAATCCAGATTCCGCAGCATCTCTATCCCACACCGGTTTAATATAAAATGAATCCTCTCTCGTTCTGGAGGAGATACCTGACCGGCAATCCAACTATCACAGCTTTTCTCACCCCCTAACATCCCGGATAAGACGCAGAAGGAAGGGCGGGCAGCCACTGCGTCGTGGGGATGCTTAAGACACACTCAACCACCCTGGACCTTCAGCAAGGTCCTCATTCTGTTTCGGTTGCGGGGAATTATTTTTGGTTGCTTTCAGAAAAGAGGAGACAGAGAGGAAAAAAAAAACAACAAGTCAAGTTAATGAGCTTATAAAAACGAAGCTAAAAATAAGGGACTAAATAATGTTGTGAAACAAAATAAAATTAAATCAAAATTAAAATGTGCTGGGATGGTTTTTTAAAGCGTGTCAAACTCGAGAGATTGATGGGTCCTCATAGAATCCACCCAAGAGGGGGGTTTTCTCCTGCTCTCCAGCCGAGGCCGGGTCTCAGCTCAAACCCTCTTGGCCGTGGGTATTTTAGGGTCCCTCACAGGGAGGGCAGTTCTCCCCTGTACGAAGCCCAACTCCAGGTAAGGTGGCCGCCACCCTCCTGTCCCTCTCTGCCCTGTGACAGCCCTTCTCTGTGACAACGGAGTGTGAGGATGTCCCTACCCACTTCAGCTTCAGAATAAATCCCTTTAGACCCTTCGACTGTCCTTCAAGGGAAGCCACCTGGGGGGAGGGGTAACGAGCTCAGTACTTCTCAGACTGGGGCTCCCAGACTCACGGCACGGGCATCAGGTGGGAACTCGCTAGAAATGCAAGCTCCCGGGCCCCACCTCAGACCAAGGGGTCAGGATTTCACAGGGTGGAGCTGGGCAGCCTGATTTTTCACAGGCCCTCCCGGGAATTCTTGTTTTCCTTGAAGTTTACTCATTTATTTTGAGAGCGAGCAGGGGAGAAGAAGGAGAAAGAGAGAGAAAGAGAATCCCAAGCAGGCTCTGCACTGTCATTGCTGAGCCCAATGCAGCGCTTAAACTCACGAACTGTGAGATCATTACCTGAGTCGAAACCAAGAGTCAGACCCTTGACCGATGGGGCCACTCGGGAGCCCCAGCACCTGGGAATTCTGATGCCACCTCAAGTTTGAAAAACACTGCTTCGGGGCGCCCGGGTGGCTCAGTCAGTTAGGTGTCCAGCTTCAGCTCAGGTCATGATCTCACGGTTTGTGGTTTGAGCCCCACGTCGGGCTCTGTGCTGACAGCTCCAAGCCTGGAGCTGCTTCAGAGTCTATGTCTCCCTCTCTCTCTGACCCTCCCCTGCTCGTGCTGTCTCTGTCTTTCAAAAAAAAAAAAAAAAAGGAAAAACACAAAAGAAAGAAAGAAAAACACTGCTTCACATTAGGATGTGACTTTAACCTCTCTCTCCTCCGTTTCCTCTCTGTAAAATGGGGACCTTAGAAGTATCCACATTATGAGGTGGTGGGGAGGATCTGGGCGAGAAGGTAGGTACGACGGGGTGAACACAGCTCCTGGCACCTGGCAAGAAGGTCAGGAAAAGGGGCTTCCTGTGACTGCTGTTGTCACCAGCCGTCTGCTGAGGCTTACAGAGAGGGCGGGTCTAACATGGTGGAGGGCTTCTTAGATCTGCCTGCTTAGAAAAGGAGATGCTTTGGCGATTCTGCAGGAACTGGGAGCAACTCCCGGGCAGCATCGTGAGTTTCACAGCCCTGCCTGGAACTTGGAAAAGGGCTTCATAATTCTCATCTCCTTCTTCAGCAGGCAGGCTGGGATTGCCAAGTAGAAGTCCCCACCGGGGGTCAGAGCACTGAGTTCTGCACGGAGTAGGTGGATGTCCCCAGTGTGAGAAATTTCCTGCCCATTTTCACAAACTTCCCTCCCGGTAGGGAAACCACCAGCCACACAGGACTACGGAGCACGTGACACATGGCTACTTGGATTGAGATGGGCGATCAGTATAAATCCACACCGGATTGCAAAGACTCAGCAAGAAATAAAAGAATGTAAAATCCCTCAAAAAATTTTTTTGATCTTCATGACATATTGCAGTAAGTATATCTTGCAGGTATTGGGTTAAGTAAAAACATTCATGCTACCTGTCCACAGACTCACTGCAATCCCTACCAAAATCCAAATGCATTTTCGCAGAAATAGAAAAAAAAAAAAAAACAATCTTAAAATGTATCTGAAACCACAGAAGGTCCCAAAGAGCCACAGCGGTTTTGACGAAGAACAAAGCTGGAGGCATCATGTTTCCTGATTTCAAATTATACTACAAAATGACAGTAAGCAAAACAGTAATGTGCTGGCATTAAAAATAGATACATAGAGGGGCGCCTGGGTGGCTCAGTTGGTTGAGTGGCCGACTTCAGTTCAGGTCATGATCACACGGTTCGTGGGTTCAAGCCCCGCCTTGGGCTCTGTGCTGACAGCTCAGAGCCTAGAGCCTGTCTTCGGATTCTGTATCTCCTCCTCTCTCTACCCTCCCCACTCATGCTCTGTTTCTGTCTCGATAATAAATAAATAAATAAACAAACAAACAAACAGATACATAGACCAGGGGAACAGGATCGAGAGCCCAGAAATAAACCCATGCATATGTGGTGAACTAATATTTGACAAGAAGCCACGCCTACACGATGAACAGAGAATGGTCTTTTCAACACACGGTGCTAGGAAAGCTGGATATCCACATTCAAAGG
Source organism: Suricata suricatta (assembly GCF_006229205.1). Taxonomy (NCBI): domain Eukaryota; kingdom Metazoa; phylum Chordata; class Mammalia; order Carnivora; family Herpestidae; genus Suricata; species Suricata suricatta. Next base: position 75,918,060 of record NC_043713.1, on the reverse strand, counting down.
AATGACACTGAATTCCCAGCTCACACGTACCACAAAAATTAACACTAAATGGATGAAGGATTTAAATGTAAAATGTGAGGGGTGCCTGGTGGCTCAGTGAAGCATCTGACTTCGGCTCAGGTCATGATCTCAAGGCTTGTGGTTTCTAGCCCTGGCTCGGGCTCTGTGCTGACAGCTCAGAACCAGGAGCCTGCTTCGGATTCTGCGTCCCCCTCTCTCTGTGCCCCTCCCCTGCTTGTGCTTCCTCTCTCTCTCTCTCTCTCTCAAAAATAAGTAAACATTAAAAAAACTTTTAATGTAAAACATGAAATAAGAAAACTCCTAGAAGAAAACATAAGGGAAAAAGTTCCTTGATATTGGTCTTGGCAATGATTTTCTTGAGATGGCACCAAACTCACAAGCAACAAAAGCAAAAATCAGCAAGATGACATCAAACTAAAAATCCTCTACAGCAAAAGAAACAATCAGCAAAATGAAAAGGCAACCTATGGAACAGGAGAAAATATTTGCAAACCGAAATAGGTAAGGAACTCCTATAAACTTGAGAGCAAAAAAGGAAAAAAAATCTGATTAAAAAATGGGCAGAGGACTTGAACAGACACATTTCCAAAGAAGACACACAACTAGCCAGCAAGTAGAACGGGGATCAACATCACCCATCTGCTGGGAACACAAATCAAACCTGCATTATCACCTCACACCTGTCAGAGTGGATAGTACCCCCCCAAAAAAGACAAGATGACAAGTATTAATGAAGATGTGGAGAAATGGGAGCCCTCGTGCACTGTTGGTGGGAATGCAAACTGGTGCAGCCACTGTGGAAAACAGTACGAAGATTCCTCCAAAAAATTAAAAATAGAACTACCCATGAGCCAACAATCTCACTTTTAGGTCTATATCCAAAGGAGATGAAATCACGATCTCAAAGAGACATTGGCACCCCCACGTGCACCACAGAATTATTCATAATAGCCAAGTTAACCTAAGTGCTCAGCAATGAATGGATAAAGAAAACATGATAGAGGATGGATACATGGAATATTAATTCAGCCACAAAGAAGGAAGGAAATCCTGTCACTTGCAACAACACGGATGAACCTTGAGGGCATTAGGCTAAGTGGAGACTTTGAAAGACAAATACTAAATGCTGCATGATCTCACTTTTAAGTGGAATCTAGACACATCAGACTCAGGAACAGAGAGTCAAAGGGCGGTTGCCAGGGACTCGAGGGGTGGGGGCCTGCGGAGAGAGGTGGGTCAGGGTTTAAAGTCTCAGTTACAAACGAGTAAGTATCCGACATAAAGGACAGCGTGTGACATACCATTATATTCTCAGAACCGCTCTGAGAGCAGGGCTGTGGTGTCCTCACCACCGCAACAAGAACAACAAAACGGTGACCCTGTGAGGCGAAGGGAGGGGCTCACTAGCCTTCCTGTGGTCATGACTTCACGACACATTTGCAGATTAAATCATCACATCATACACCTTAAACTTATACAATGTCATGGCTGATTACAGGTCAGTAAAACTGGAAAAAAAAAACTGTTACCTATTTCTTTATTCTTTTTTAATTTTTTTAAGTTTATTTGTGAACAAGAGAGACGGAGCATGAGTGGGCGAGGAGCAGAGAGAGAGGGAGACACAGAATCCGAAGCAGGCTCCAGGCTCTGAGCTAACTGTCAGCACAGAGCCCAACGCGGGGCTTAAACTCACCAGCCGTGAGATCATGACCTGAACTGAAGTCGGACGCTTAACTGACTGAGCCTCTCCGGTGCGCCATCTTTCTTCGTTTTTAATAGAATAGACTAGAAAATGCAAGAACGTATTTGTGGGTGTGCCGTGAGGAAGGCCACAGAGGACCCAGCTCACTTTTCTTTCCATCAGCAGCCAGTAACTTCTAGACATGTGAGCATGGGTCAGCTTTTAGATGTTTCCAGCTCCCAGACATCACGGAGCAGAGACAAGCCATCGACACTGTACCCTCTCCCAGTTCCTGACCCTCAAAATCCATCCACACAATCAAATGGTGTCACACCACGTTCGGAGGGATCTGTTACATGGAGGGACAGAAACATTCTCCAAGAATCTGTGAACTGGCTTTGTCTTTTCTTAGTCATCAGGGAACTTCTGGAAGATCATGATGGTTGAGGGGCAAGTCCTGGACCAGAGCAGCTGTAGCTCTTCATTCTAGTTAATAGTGTACGTGTATGTCTCCTACAGAGACCTCTGTGTTCTTACAAGTAGGGTCCAGAGCGCCCCCGGGTGGCTGTCCGTGAGGCGTCCAACTCTTGATTTTGACCCAGGTCTGCACTGACAGTGCAGAGCCTGCTTGGGATTCTCTCTCCCCTTCTCTATCTGCCCCTACCCCTCCCCCAAATAAAAACTTTTTTTAAATGTTTTAATGTTTATTTTATTTTTGAGAGAGAGACAGAGTGCAAGCAGAAGAGGGGACAGAGTGCAGGGGAGAGAGAGGGAGACACAGAATCCAAAACAGGCTCCAGGCTCCGAGCTGTCGGCACAGAGCCTGACATGGGGCTCCAACCCACCGACTGTAAGATCATGAGCTGAGCTGAAGTTGGTGCTCAACTGAGCCACACAGGTGCCCCGTAAATAAACATTAAGAGAAAAGTAAGGTCCGTATCACAAACATTCTTGTATCCTCACCCCTCAAGAGAGAAAGGGGCCCCAAGTAACAGCTGCCTTCACTGAGTGTCCACTAGGGATCAGGCACTGAGCCAAGGGCTCTAGATGTACCATTTTCATCAATTCACACAACGACCCTGTGACTTAGGGATGACCACCCATTTTGCAGATAAGACGACAAGGCTTACCGAACTAAAGAGAGTTTGCCTGTGGTTCATTAGCACGTGGATCTGGCCAAATGCCCGCAATGGATCAGTCATGGGGCAGAATGCCCTTTTGCCAAATGTTGCCAGGAATCCCAAAACTCCACTTTCAACCACATTCAGCCCCTATTCGTGGAAGTTTTGATAAGCCGTTGAAGAGCTTTCGGTCTTTCCACGGAAGTGTCTGTTTATGTGGAAAAGAAAGTTTGCTGACAAAGAGAAGTCCCTGAAGACCTAACTGTCCATTTGCATCTGAATTTCTAAGCCATCCTAGCAAAACTCCATTAGACTCCGAGCGTGGCACGGGAGGTAATGATCTGATCTCTCCCTCCTGCAAACACCCTCCTCGCGTTCCCAAGTAAGAAGAGCACAGGAAATTAGACGGCTCTAATTAATGACTCAATAGGCAGAGAAGAAGGGGGAGAGTTGGCACCACGCTCCCTCCAGATCATCGATACACATCTTGGGTCCTGGCACGTTTCCTTCTGACAGCAGGCTCGCTGCTCTTTAAAGGCGTCCCATTCCGGATCTGAGCAGGGGTCCTCGCTCACGGCCCTCTCCTGATCGTCCTTGGCCGTGCGCTAACGCTGACCGCTGCCCAGGACACCCCGAGTGGACCGCGGGGACTGTTGGCAACGGATAAAGAAAGACTCCTTCTCCCTACAGAGGCTGAGACCGCACCCACCCAACCTTTTCCCTCCAGGTGTTCCTTCGAAGAGCAGGTAAAACAGAACAGGGATTAAGGGTGACCTCTGGAGTCATGCTGCTGGGCCACCTCCCAGGGTCGCCATTTGGCCTTGGAAGCTTCCGGACCCCACCGGGCCTTAATTTCCTCACCTGGAAACCAGGAGCCACAGCTGAGGCCATCTAGGGCACCAGTGGCTCCAACCACCGACCCTGAGGGTCTGAACCCAGCTGTGGGGCCTGTGGGGCAAGGTGCTTAACCTGCCTGTCTCAACTTCCTCCTCTGTAAAGAGGGAAGAGTAAAAACGCCCCCCTCGTAGGGTTGCCGTAAGAATTAAGTGAGCTGAGATGCATAACCCACTCACAAGGGAGCCTCCGCATCCCACGTGCTCTAAAAGTTGGCTCACAGTGGATGGCCAGTGGGCATGTCGGGGAACGTGGGCCTGGAGTGCGCAGTGCAGGGAAGAGAGCATTTGGTAAGTGTTCCAGAGTGTTCATGTGTCACTGTGCACTGCTGCTTCTAAGCCAGCCTCTGATCCTGCTGAAGATGCCCCGTGGCTGGACCAGGAGCCGATAGAGCAGGGACTGGCCGCGTGGTTAGGTGAATCGAGTCCCCAGAGGCCGGGCTCTCCAGTCACGTGGCACAAAGCCCATGAGGAACAGGCAGGGGACTGAGCGGTGTGACGGTCCTGCCCACCGAGACACGGCCCAAGGAGCTGAAGATGCTCCGTCCAGAGAAGAGAACTGAAACAGGCACACACGATGCTATCTTCCAATAAGCAGAAGGCACATTCAACGCCACTGTCCACCGAGGACCTCTCTGACCGCGGCATTTCCACCACTCCCCCCAAAAAGGCCAGATCCCCGTTTTAAGCTCTCAAAGTTCACGCAGGGGGCTAAATCGTTATCTACATAATTAGTTGCTGAATGTCTTTTTTCCCCACCAAACTGAGCTCTGCTGGGTGCGACCCACTCATCACGTTGGTCGAACTCTTGGGCATCAGCCCCGGGGAAGATGAACAGGGTTCGGGAGGGAGAGGCCAGGAGCACACCCTGTGGAATCTGGGGGGCAGAATTTCCAGAGGCGGGGAGATGTGCTGGGATGCCACTGAGACTGCTCAGCGGTGGGCCAGACACACAGCCATGTGGTAAAGGGCCGGCTGACTTATCTGGGAGTGAGCTCCCTGTCACTGGAGGCATTCAATGGCCAGCAGCTGCCTCCACCCAGCAGGAGTTTAACTGACATTCACTGAGGAAGCATCCACCAAGGCATCTCCCAAGTGCAGGGGGGAGGCTCTAGGGTGTGCTGCAGGCACGTTGGGCGATTCGGAGTTGCTGAGAACATTCTGGACCACCGAGGTCATTTAAAGTGCAGTGAGAACAAAGGTGGACAATTTGGGGGTGGCAGGTGCATTCACTATCTTGATTCATGATGATGGTTTCCCTTGTGGATCATATGTCAAAACTCATTAAACTGTATACTTTGTGCAGTTCATTATATGCTGATTAGATCAGGTCTTAAAAAACAGACCATCTTTTACGGCTGGCTGGCTCAGCCGGTAGAGCGTGTGACTCCTGATCCCAGGGTCATGACACTGGGGTGTGGAGATCACTAAAAAAAAGTAAATAAATAAAACTTTAAAAAAAAGACTATCTTTTATTCGTTAAGTTTATTTATTTTTGAGAGAAAGAGAGAGAGAGAAAAAGCTCACGAGCTGGGGAGGGACAGAGACAGAGAGGGAGACACAGAATCCAAAGCAGGCTCCAGGCTCTGAGCTGTCAGCACAGAGCCCAATGCAGGGCTCAAACCCATGAACTGCGAGATCATGACCTGAGCCGAAGTCGGACGCTTAACCCACTGAGCCACCCAGGTGCCCCTAAAAATGCATTTTTTTAAAAAGCAATTAAAATGGAATCCTGTGTTGCTTAAGTCATCTTGAAATCATTTGTAAATACCAAAAGGACCCACCATAAAATGTGAATCCGGGCAAGCCAATGGGTGAGTTGGGTTTTCCTTTTTTATACTTTTTCTTTTCCAGAATTCTTATGAATAAAAATGATTTTAGTATCAAAAAGGGAAGTCAATATTACTTTAAAACCATAAATAAAGGGTAAGTAAGGGTCTTCTCTGTGCACCAGTTCTCAAGGAGGGAGAATCCAGAGGAACGCTAACGTCCCAAAGACCAACCCCCACAATCCCTTTCAACCCCCAGACGGAGGTGTGGGGCGCACTGAGGTTGGGGGGAGGGGATGTGCTGCCTGAAACAGATGCCGATTGGATTAGGACCTGCTCTGTTTTCCTCTAAGTAGATTACGCTTTTCTTGAACTTGCTCCAGTGGGTCCCGGAAATTCAGCCCAGGACAGTCCTGCGGTTCATTTTCAGAGCTCACTGGAATATGTTTAAGCATGTAATAAATACATTTACCTCTAATCAGATAAATCACTAAATCAAATCGTTATCTTGCAATTTGAAAGCCAGGCTCTGGTTCCAGATCCCAGGGGCAGGAGGAATAGGAAGAAATGCAAGGGCTTCGGGCAGAGAGCAAAGTCACCCCACACGGAGGCCACCCCACACCAGAGGCTGAGAGGCACACCACCACTGCCCCGGCACACCGCCCTCAAACCCGCAACGAACCTTGGCAGCAGCCAGGGCAAGTGTGAAAAAGCGTCTTGGCACCAGCGACCTCAGTAGGACCTTCCAAGGATGGCCCGGGCTGGGCTCCCAGGAGTGGGTCGTCTGGTCTACCTCCCTGCCGCAACGCAAAAGAGCTCTCAAGTTTTCCGCCAAGACCAGCTAAGGAGCCTCGCCCTTTTTCTGGCCTGGAAAACTGACCTGAGCTGCTGTTATGCTAAAGCCCTATGAAGCGGAGACTGAGGGGCAAGGACTCTAGAATCAGAAAGCGCTGGTCCAACTATGTGTGAGACCAGAACAGGTTCACCTTCCTGCGCCTCAGTCTCTTCATCTGTAAAATGAGCACCTTCTGCATAGTGAATGCTATGGGATTTAAATGAGATAATACCTACATAAAGCACTTTGCACGATGCCAGACGCAGAGTAATTAATCCATGTTAGATACTGTTACTGCCTGAATTATCTTTTTTTTTACTTAATTTTTTAAAATTTATTTTTGAGAGAGAGAGACAGCATAAGCAGGGGAAGGTCAGAGAGAGAGGGAGACACAGAATCCGAAGACAGGCTCCAGGCACTGAGCTGTCAGCACAGAGCCCGACGCGGGGCTCGAACCCACAAACCGTGAGATCACAACCTGAGCCGAAGTCGGACGCTTAACCGACTGAGCCACCCAGGCGCCCCCGTCTGAATTATCTTTATAGAACTTCTCACCGAGTATGTTTTTATGCGAGCTTATACTATCCTTATATGATATAAGCTCTGTGAGAACATTTTCATTTTATGTTAATAAATGTTAACTGAGAGGCAGTCTCTGGAAGAAGCGATGGGGACATGACGATGAACAAAACAGAGACGGTTTTGGGCCTCGGGGAGTTCTAGAGTATTTGGAAACAGATGTTAAACAAATAAGCATACAAGTATACACGTAACTAAAAACGAGCATGTGCTACAAAGAAAAGGAATGGGGCACCCCAAGAGAAAGCCGAGGGGTGCTCCTTTGAGCTGAGGGAACAGGAAGACTCTCCAGAGGAAATATCTTTAAGCCAGGATGTACCTCCCTAGGACTCCGCCAGGGAAAAAGAAGGGAGAGAATGCTCCAGACAGAGGGCACGGCATATGCAAAGGTCCTGATGTGAGAAAAGCATTCCAAGGACGGGGGGAAAAGGTCAGTGTAATGAATGGATTTGAGTGAGAGAGAAAATAGAGGGAGATGAGGCCGTTGAGGTAGGCAGATAGATGGAGGGTTTTAAACGGGGGTAATTGCATGACTTGATTCGGGATTTTAGGAGATGAATCTGGTTCCAAGTGGAGAAGGCTTTGGAAGGGAGCAGGTAGGAAAGTAAGGAAACCCAACAGGAGGCTGCTACAGTCATCCAGGCAAGACCAGGCTGGTGGTGAGAAGCAGGCAGATTTGACATATCTTTTAAAGACAAAATTAACGTGACCTGGGGACATGCAGCACGTGAGCAGAGAGGATGGGGCTGGAATCATGCCCAGATCGACAGCTCAAACAACTACAAAGATGGCGCTGCCATTTACCAAGAAGGGAAAACATCCAATGGAAGAGCAATTCTGGGGCAAGAGGAGTCCACTCCCTTTTAGGCATGTACGGGCCAGATAAGGTAAGAGTAGAACCGGGGACCTGTGTTTTCTTGGCAGCTGAGAGAAGAGAATGTTTCCAAAAGGAAAGAAGTGGTCGGTTGTTTGTGCTGGTAGGAGATCAAGTAAGAGAAAACAGATGTGTCCAACACATAATAGGCTGTCAATGAATGTCTGTTAGATGTATGGATAGGTGGATGAGTACGTGGACGGACAGATGCATACATGAGTGGACGGATGGGTGCATGGATGGATAGATGAGTATCTGGATGGCTGGGCACATAGATCGGTGTATAGGTGCAGGCTGGATGTGCACATGGATGGATGGATGGACGGATGGACGGATGCCTGGGTCCAGGACTGTGCACCTAGGTGAACTGACAGATGCATCGATGGTCAGGTACATGCAGAGGTACATGTATGGATGCATACATCCAGGAACGTGCACATGGATGGACAGGTACATGATGGAGCATGGAGGTAGTAGCCCCACTCACAGAGAATTCTAGTTAGTTCCTCAAGCAGGAACCACTTCTCCCCTTCATGCAACCATTCCCTCAGTCTAGAAAATTCCTTTAGGCCATTTCCTCTCCCCTTCACAGTCTCCAAAGCTCAGTTCAAGTGTTACCGACTCAGAGAGAACTCCTCTGGCTACTCTAGCTAACACGGCTCTCTCCTTGCTTTCTTCCAAGTGTTTATCAAATTTTCAAATTATCTCATTTCTTTGTTTAAAGGTCTGTCTCCCTCATTAGACAGTCTGGTCCACAAGAGCAGGGCCTGTTCATGATTTCTAAATCTCTAGCACTCAGCAGAGCACCTGGTGCATAGAAGGAAATCTGAAGGGACTCTGTGCCCATAAAATAGATGAAGGATGGGCAGATGGATGAGGAGGTGGGTAATAGATTAGTGGCTGGATGGAAGACAGGTGGGTGAGTGAACAGAAAGGTGGATAGGTGGAAGAATGGATGAACAGATAGATGGATGGATGGATGAATGTTTGGATGGATATGTGGGTAGGGTGAGTGGTTGAATGGGGGGATGGATGGATGGATGGATGGATGGATGGATGGATATATGGATGAATGGATGGATAGATGGACAAATGGATGGATGGATGAATGGGTAGATGGATGGGTGGATGGATGGGTGGATGGATGGATGGATGAATGGAGAGAAGGAAATATAGATGGATGGGCAAATGGATGGATAGATGGATAAATGGATGGATGGATATATGGATGAATAGATGGATGGATGGATGGTGGATGGATGAATGGGTAGATGGATGGATAGATGGATAAATGGATAAATGGATAGATGAACGGAAGAAGCAAAGAAGAGGACAGAAAAAAAAGATGGAGGGGGAAGGAGAAAGAATGTATGAATAAATGAATAAACGAATGAATGCACCCCACTCCCTAACAACTGATGCTCAGGACAACCACCCCCTTGACCTAGTCTCGCACTGCCTGTATTCAGCCACCTGCTGAGAAGACGCACAACCTTTCCAGGTGTTAAAATACTTAAATTCTCTCTCTGCAAAGGCCAGGGCCATTCTGCTCTGCAGCCTGCGCCACAGCTGCAGCAACATCCGTCCCTGGGGGTTGACATTAGCTTGCTCCTGTTTTACTGTCTTAGATAAGCAAGGCAGGGTCAGGCTAGCAGGCCCCGGGAAGGAAGGAAAAGTGAAATTTTAAGAGACAAGGAGGGAAAAAACACTTAATAGGCAAACAAACAACAACCCAAAAAAAAGCATTTTTAAAATATACTGCTTCTTAGGGAGAGGGTCAAGTGCCCCACTCCCAAAATATTCAGAAATGACAAGCAAGAGACACTTGAAATGTAAAAGGTGACCTCTATAAATCACTGCCTGACATCAGCAGAGGCAGGTATTAGCATTTGGCAAGATCTTTTTAAAAAATACACACTCACACACGACACACACAGAACTGATTAAAGTATTTGGGCTCACATTTTCTTGTGGAAAGTAGCGCTTTCTTTTACAGATCTGTTCTCAGGAGCCCTGAACTCTACTTCTGCCTTCAGAAAGCCATTTCAAAGGCTGAAGGAGGAAGAAAGAGAATCAAGTCCGAGTCTTTGAAAGAGAGAAAAAAGAAGGTGTACATGTTTCTAGAACTCTGAACACCGGACATGGGTGACCTCATAAACACTAAACCGAATGCAGCAAGCCCCTCACCAGCCTTGTGCCCTCCTCTTTATGCCCATCTGTAAGCCGGACCTCTGCCTGGTGGCCATGTCTGCCCCCACATAACTAAGGTGGTAATTAAGGTCTGAGGCCCTCAGGTCTGTTAACCAGCTTTAACGCTTAGTTTCTTAGTTACCCTTGGCAGTGGCTTAACTATAAGCCTCAGTTTTCTCATCTGTTAAATGGGGATGATAATAATACCACATAAAGTCGTTGTGAGGAATAAATTAGACAATCCATGTAAAGTGCCTGGCATAGAGTAAATAAATAGTGGGTCCGTGTTGGCTACTATTAACATTATTGTAATACTTACAACAGACGCTGTATATGTCAGTGCCTTACAACTCAGTGAATCCTCAAAAAATCCTGCGAGGTAGTAAGAGTACTCCCCTCATTTGGTGGAAGGAAAGATAGAGATGCAGAGGGGTTAAGGTACTTGCACACGGTCACACGTGGCTGGCAGGTGGAAGATCTGGTTCCCCAACCTCGGCTGACGGATTCCAGGGTCTACACTCTTAGCTCCTGCATTCTGCCTATGTGTGGCCTGTCCACAGTTCAGTTTCATTAACCCCCTTCCCAAGCCAGAATCTCATACGATCTTCCAAACCCCCCGGTGAGATAAAATGTGGCAGGGGTTCATCCTGCTCCCATTTTACAAGCTCTAACACTGAGAAGAGACCAGCCCGGGATCTTGTGTTAGCTCTAGGAGCTCTCGCCAAAGCCCACGAGGCCAGAACTGGCTACTTCCTGTCCCCTCCTGTGTCCCAGCGCCCAGCACAGTGCCTGGCACGGAGGAAATCCTCAGTGGACATCACCCCAATACCAAGGGTATCCTTAAACGGCATTTCCCAAAGCCTGCTTCATGAGACACCAGAAGGCCAAGTTCAGAAGGAATCATGATGTTTTACGTAAAATCACAGTGCATAGCAACATACTAACTACACCAAGAAATCCTACAGAAAAGAAACTGGCTTGATTTGTTTTAAGTGAAACTCTTCATATCATTTAGAAAATGCTTCCTTAGACAGTAATTTATTTACTAATCCATGTTATCAAGAGCTTCCTATGTACCAAGTACTTGCTTTATATATTGCAACTCATTAAATTCTTAAAATAATCCCAAGATGTGAGTATTCTAACTGCCCTCATTTCAGAAATGAGGAAGCACAGATCTCCAAACCTCGGTAACAAAGCAAATGTACAAACCACGGACCTGCCCTTGTGGCCAAGCTGTCCTGAATTACAAGGACAGCCAGCATCTGAGGTCAAGTGATCCGAATCTTGCCAACTCTGGCACCTCTCAGCCCTGACCTCAGGCCCTCAAAGGGCATCCAGTATCCAGACACATGGCTGTCCCTCTGGGACCCGCTCAGACATTCTATGGAACACAGCAGACTGCAGGTCCTTGTCCCCTCGCCAGTCTCCCAACTGCCATCTGCACTCCATTGTGACAACAGAAACTGTGCCTTGGATCATTCTGGTGCTAACATTTCCATTGGCCTCAGAAGGCGAGGAGTAAATTCCAAAAAGGTGAGGTCATTCTGAAGGGACTGGGAGACCTTTGAGACATTTGAGATGGGTATAAAAGTGGAAAGCCAACCTGGATCCAGACTGGTCAGCAACACAGCTACCCGCAGATGAGGTGGCCACAGGGTGCCCCCCAGTCTAATGAACCCCATCAACTACACACTGACCCTGAGCTGTGGCTTAGAGCCAAACAACATGGAGCTACACAGAAGTCATCATTCCTGTCCACAGAGTGCTCCTCATGGGGCCCTCGCCTATGTCACCAACCCCATCTCTTTCCTCATCCCCCAAACCCTCCTTCAGGTTGACCTCCACCTCCTGAGCTGGTCTCATTTTATCACAACCACATGTCTCACTATAGACACTTCCCATACCTGGGAGGTCATAGTTTCCCAGCCTTTGGGTAACTTTCCATTTTTATACCCAACTCCAATGTCTCCTCTCTTCTATGAAGGCTTCCCCAGTTTTCTCCTGTGCTCAGCCTCCAAAACACTCCCTGTTTCCTCCTTTATGTCAGCCAACATGGTCCTCTGTGCCCTTGCATTGCAATAATTCTTCAAAGAAAAGAAATACCCCGTGTACCTAACATGGAGCTTGGCACAAGGAGTTTCCTCAATGCTTGATGAATGAATAAGTGAAGAGCCTACTTGCTTACAAGCATACGTAGCAGAAAAACAAGAGTGGATCACAGTCAAGGGCTAGAACGGTGGCTGGCAAACTTTCTCATAAAGGACAAGACAATAATCATTTCACCTTGCGAGCCATATGGCCTTTGTTGTAACTCAACTCTGCCATTATAGAGCAAAAGGAGCCTTTGGCCATACATTAATGGATAGGTGTAGCTGTATTCCAATAAAATGTTATTTTAAAAAGTGGGAGCTGACCAGATTTGGCCTGCAGGGCACAGTCTGTCAACCCCTGGATTAGATTATTTAATACATCTCAAAGTGGCATAAAAGAGATAGGCTCATCCTTAGCAAGTCATTCTCCATTTCCACCCAGAGAAAGCTGGTCAGGCTAGAATAGGGAAAGGAAGGAAGGAAGGGAGGGAGGGAGGGAGGGAGGGAGGGAGGAAGGAAGGGAAAAAGGAAGGAAGGAAGGAGGGAAGGAAAAAAGGAAGGAAGGAAGGAAGGAGGGAAGGAAAAAGGAGGATAAGAAGGAAGGAGGGAGGGAGAGAGGAAGGAGGGAAAAAAGGAAGAAAGGAAGGAAGGAAGGACGGACAGACAGAAGGGATGATGGATGGAGGATGGAAGGAAGGAGAAAGGGAGGGAAGGAAGGAAGGAGGGAGGGAAGGAGGAGGGGAGGTGGGAAGGAAGGATGGAAAGAAGGAAGAAGGGAGGGAAGAAGGGAAGGAAGAAGGGAAGGAAGTAGGGAGGGCAGGAGGGAAGGAAAGAGGGAGGGAAGGAAGGAGGGTATGCCAACTCCTAAGAAAGCCTGAAGAGCTTCTGGATGATTAAAAAGATTTTCTCGAACTCTCTCAGACCTCAAGCTTCAAACCCTTGAGGGGGACATGAAAATGAAACCTAAGTGAGCGACAAGCTAATGACCGATTCCTCTGAAGAGACAGACGCGACTTTGCAGACTTAAGGTAGCGGAGGATGTGGGTGCTGTTTGTGTTTTATTACCATTTTTTCTATTATTACTAATACCATCATTTCTATTGATAAATTCTGCCCTGACCGAGGTCTTAGGAAAGAAGGAAAACAGAAGAGAAAATTAGCTCAAGGGAAAAAACCAAACTCAAAGGAAATTCAATTAAATAAATAGATTTCTTGACTGTAAAAGAAAAGAGATGTGACATGTCCCTAAATCCGACTTCCTCCCATGTCCCTGTCTCCCAGGGAACTGGCCGAGCATGAAAAATCCAAACTCTTGCCCCAGAGTAAGAAACTACTTGATGGTGTTGCCAGTACACCCCGGTCGCATTCAGTCACGTCCGTTCAGACAGAACCTGTTCCGTTTTGCTCTTTCCTTCCCTTCCCAATAAAAGCACCTGCAAAGAAAGTCTGGGTTTCTTGGCTCCTTCCTCTTCTATCCTGCTTTTTGGCTGATAATCTCTCTCCACCCACACTTGGCCATTTCTTTCCTGAGATGGTGAGTTCTGTGCCAGGATCACACTGGCAAAACCCCCCAACCCGGCGGGTCTCCCCAGAGGCAGGCGAGGGACCCCTCTTCTCTGCCTCTCTGAGATCAGCCCGTGTGGCTCTGACGGCTCTCTTTCTTCAGCTATAAATTGGGGCCGTGGACGCCAGGCACTTGCTTCACACAGAAGACAGTGTGCGAAAACGAAGTGGCATCAAGAGAGAAGTCAGATCATCCTTGGAGGACTGCCTGAAGCATTAAACCACATCAGACGGGTGGAGAAGCCTCACGGTGACAATTAGGGCTCTGTGAATAAGAGCAGGGACAGTGACCGGGCACCCACCATAACCCCATGCCAGGCACCGCACTCTGCATATTTTATCTCATTTCACCCACAAGACAAGCCAAGAGGTAGGAACAATTACCACTGAATTTTCACACCTGGAATGATGTCCCAAAAAGATGAAGTGACTTGTCCAGGGCCACATGGCTGTGAACCCAGGAGGTATTTAATAAATGTTCGTTACAGCCAAGTGAGCAAGTGAACCCTATGCTTAAATTCTGGTATATTTGGGGGCACCTGGCTGGCTCAGTCGGGAGGGTGTGTGACTCTTTTTTTTTTTTTTTTAAGGTTTAGTTTTGAGAGACACAGAAACAGAGCATGAGCAGGGGAGGGGCAGAGAGAGAGGGAGACACACACTCCGAAGCAGGCTCCAGACTCTGAGCTGTCAGCATAGAGCCTGATGCGGGACTTGAACCCACAAACCATAAGATCATGACCCAAACCGAAGACGGATGCTCAACTGACTGAGCCACCCAGGCACCCCTGGGGGATGCATCTCTTGATCTCAGGGTCTAGAGTTTGAGCCCCACAGCAGGTGTAGAGATTACCTAAGTAAATATTTAAATAAATAATAAATAAATAAACTACCATTGTCTCTTGACTGCCAGGACCTCTGTCGAAGGCTGACCTGGATCTCTTTTCAAGAGCGTGCCATTAACTTGAATGTGTTTCTGTAAAATCTGTATCATGTCTGCATGCACACATTTTGGGGTTGGCCACGAGAGGTCTGAGGACTTTATTTCAACAGAGAGACTCCACCTTTTGCACCTTCCAATTCCCGGCACCTGACAGCTCGCAAAGCACCTTTGGGACCTTACCTTGTTTGGTCCTCGCCAAGGTCCCAGCAGGAAAGGAGATCAAGAATTATGACTCTCTTTTTCAAAGACAGGGACGTGACTTCCCTTCCTGGTCTGGGAAGTGGGCACAGGGGATTCAGGGTAGGTTTTGGGTCCAAATCTTGGGGCTCTCTGCCCTGAGCTGTTTTGGGGCCATGGGGAGCCGTTGCTCACAGCCCAAGTCTGTGAAGACGCCAGCGAGTCAGAGAGACAAGCAGCTGGAGGTTGGAGAATCCAGAGATGTTCTGTGGCCCCGAGAAGCCGTCACACCCACAATGCAGGCACAGAATGCAAGCGGGCGGTGAGTACTATCCGTGCTGCCCTTGCTCCCCCTGACCTTCTGGCACTGTTACCCGTGTCCCCTGCCTGCTCACACAGCCCCCCACCCATGGCCTCGCCCAAATGCCCAGCCTCACTCCCTTCATGCAGGTGGGGACACTGAAGCCTGAAGGGACAAACGGACTCCCCAAGGTTACAAGCAGGTGCCTTGCAGGAGCCCAGAGCCCAAGACCAGGACCACACAACAGCAAGGATGTAGTCTGGGGGGATGCTGCCTGTATCAGGGGACCGGCTGATGCTGTTTCCTTTTCCTCTCCCACGAAGCGGCGCCCACCCTGGACCCTCTGCACGTGCCGGGGCTTTGGTCTGCTTGCCGGCGCTGAGGCACAAAGCCCTCGGACCTCAAAACTCGCCAAAAATGGAATCAGCCCACTGGGAAAGAAAAGTGGAATGATCAGGCAGACAAGCGTGATGCCCCCTCACTGCATGGACCCAGGGTCCCCTTCACCGGATGCTTCATTTTAAGGAACGTTCCCAGGGCACCTGGACAGCTCAGTTGGTTAAGCGTCTGATCTTGGCTCAGCTCATGCATGATCTCACGGTTTGGGAATTCGAGACCCATGTCGGGCTCTGTGCTGACAGCTCAGAGCCTGGAGCCTGCTTCAGACTCTGTGTCTCCCGCTCTCTCTCTGCCCCTCCTATGCTCATGATCTGTCTCTCTCTGTCTCTCGATAATAAAAATGTTAAAAATTTAAAAAAATAAAGGAAGAAACGTTGCCAGGCAGCAGCCCTTCTTACCTGCCCCTGGGAAGCCTGTTTGAGCCGGACTCCTAGAGATAATACAGCGAAGGTGGTATCTGTCGTTCAACGAGCACATAGTACACACCAGGGCTGAGCTACACGTTCTCACGAGCACCACCTCGCGGCACCCTCAGCCTGCCTTTTAGGGAAGATACAGAGGTACCGTGATTCTGTTTCTATCAGAGATCCATGACCAGGCCGGAAGCTGCCTGAAACCACAGAGCTGGGCTCTCCTTCAGACCCCCCAGTATTACCTGGATGTGAGCCAGCAAGTCACCACCACGCATGTGAGTTCTCTTCCCCCAAGTCCCAGGTTTTCGTTCAGCAGACCTGACTGAATCCACTCAGGTGGCCGCTGTAGAGCCCCTGTCCTGGGTTCTCGAGAAATGCCACCCCCTCCCCTGCTCTCCTTCAGAGCCCCGGGGTCTGGTGGAAAGCAGCAGTCACACACCAAAGCCCCGAGCGCGATGCTGGCTTCATGACTTGTCCAGGCTGCGCAGCCTTGGGCAAATCCACCTGCCTCTCCGAAGGCCACCTCACCCCTTTTTACAGGGCAGCCCCGACCTTACAAAGCTGTGCTAAGAATGCAAGAGGGCTACCCATGCAGAGTCCCTGCACACGTCAAGTCTAGTGCGCGTGAACATGGGGAGACGTCTCAACGTCAAGTCCAGCACACCGTGAACATGTGGCGACGCCTACACAAAGCAGCAAGGACAGACTTGAGCACAGGGAGAGGCTCACAAAAGGCCGGGCGCCACGAGGGGGTAAATCCTTCTTTCCCCATGCACTGGCACCAGGAATACTTGGGATAATCCCCTGGACACCAAGCCCTTATTCAGAAAGGAACCTCTCATCTCCTCCATTCCAACATTTTTGGCCCTCCCCTGATGACGTAATGCCCCTTTGCCAAATTCTCAGTGTCTTGTCATAGAGTTAGCAGCAACCTGAAGGGTCCTGCTGAGTAAAGCCCAGGGGTGACAAGAAATCTCACTTAGAGTCCCCTTTTACCTCTGGTCTTTGGTACAAGGATCAAAGGCAAGTGGTTGTAGTTGGGTAAGGTTTTGGCATTTTCCCTACATGCTACCTTCTTTCCAGGAAAGGAAAGGGAAGGGGAGGGGAGGAGAGGGGAGGAGATGGGAAGGAAGAAAAGGGAAGAGGAAGGAGGGGAGGGGAGGGAAGAAAAATGGGAGGGAAGGGGAAGGGAGGGAAGAAGAGGGGAGGAGAGGGGAAGGAAGGATAAGCACACCTTCCATAGAACATGCACGTTAGGGACTTGAGCACAGAAAGTCTGCAGACAGATTTTAACAACAAAATAATCCAAAAGGAGATCGCAAAAAAAAAAAAAATCCAAAAAGATATTGCCGGGGCGGGGAGGAGTTTTTGATCCTGATGATTTGAAAGAAAACAAATCCACCCTGAGCAGATTTGAGATCTGGCATTTGGCGGGCAAGAAAGCAAAATAATCAACTCAGGGAGCAAGGAAGGAAGCCCAAACACAGCCTGTGAACCTCGGCACCGAATGCAGTGGGTCCGTCCTCTGGAAAGGGCCCCCTGGCTGCGTTCAGCCCTTTCCCTGGGCTCTCTCGGCCACGTGCTTCCCCGTCTATGACAAATAATGATGGCAAAGGAAATCACACTAATAATACTGTGTCTTGAATGCCTCCCACGGCATTGGAGCTGAGACCAGTGAGGAGGCAGCCCACAGCCTCTGTT
Source organism: Suricata suricatta (assembly GCF_006229205.1). Taxonomy (NCBI): domain Eukaryota; kingdom Metazoa; phylum Chordata; class Mammalia; order Carnivora; family Herpestidae; genus Suricata; species Suricata suricatta. The sequence goes on along the minus strand of NC_043713.1, from coordinate 75,900,510 downwards.
GCAAACAGAAGACACAGTGCAAGGTGGGAACTGATTTCGTAGGTCCCAAGGTTCCAACAAAGGCACCAAGGCTTTGTTATGGAGGGTCAGTGTGATGCTAACATCAGTTGGAAGCTACCACCGTGGGAGCCGGAGAGCCGTCTGTGACTGTGAGGCGGGGACGTGGTTACTGCTGTCGGCTCACCGGCCTGGCGTGAAGGTCAATCCCCAGATAAGGAATCACTGGGGAAAGATTTATTGACTATCCTTCCTGTCCCCGGGCATTTTACAGACCAGGACACCAGGCCCAGCCATGTGGCTCGTCCAGACTCCCCTGTCCAGAGAAATCAGGGCAGGGCTAATCCAAGCATCTGGACTCCAGCCCTGAGCCGTGTCCACGACTGTCCCCCTCACACAATCTTTCCTCAAGGACCAGGATGATTGAAAGTGGTTTACCTGGAACACTGAAGGTGTGACAAGGTCCCTAGGAAGAGAGGGGGGGAGCGTGTGTGTGTGTGTGTGTGTGTGTGTGGCACATTAAAGCTCTCCGCTTTCATCTGGTTCCTGTAAATGTGACTAAGGACCCCTGGGAAAATCATGCTCTGGGCTAGATAAGCCAAAGTCCAACTCCCAACTCAATTACGGTTTTCTGGGCTTTTATAGAACCTCAGTCCGCAAAATCTCCTGGCTTTCGTCTGGCCTCCAAATACTTAAGTTGTCATCATCCAGCCCAGAGCCCCATCCCGGCAGTGGCTGGGAGCATTTGACAATGTCTAGAGGCATTTTTGATTTCACAACTGAAGACTGGGCTAGGGGTGCGCTACTGACATCTGGTGGTGGAGGCCAGGAATGCTGCCAAATCCGCTACAGTGCACAGGCCAGCGCCCACCGCAGGATTATCCCTCCCAGGACGAGCTAGCCCTTTACACGCTGTGCCCCCCAAGATCTCCCATCTGGGCCCTGAGATCTGGTGACATCTGATGGCACTAACAGACAATGACCACATTCCTCAGCATGGCACCCCCACACACACACGTAAACCCATCCATCCCCTGCCTAAAAAGCTCCTTAGTCTAGACGCTTGCTCACCTGGGGGATTAAATACAGCCCCAGGGTTCTATAAAAGACTAGGGGGACTTTTCCAACCTCCCAAATATGTTAAAGGGAGATTGTGATTGGTCATTACCTTTTGTCTGCTTCAAAATACTAAAAAGGTCACTGTGCCCCCCACCCGAGGGGCTCTGTCAAACTTAACCCGACAAAGTCGAGGCAAAACCCTCAGCTCCCCATACCTGTCACCCAGCAGGATGTGGGACCCCGTGGCCCATCAGCTCCCGGGGAACCTGCCTTCCAGAAGCAGGCTGGAGGCTAAACAGGAGAAAACAGGGAGAGGAATCTTTGACTTGGCCCATTCCTTTAGGCCATATGATTTCCAATTCACCCAAGGCAAACGAACCAAAGTGAGGCCTGCTCCAACACGGCGCGGGCCGGAGGGGGCAGACCCAGATAGAGGCGACTCCTACTGACAGCACCAAATGGTTAAGCATTTTTACGCCTGTTTCAAAGACAGGCTGGGATGGGGGAGGAGGCAGGGCCAGGTCCACTACAGCCCGCTGCTCCCCCACGCCAGCTATGGTGGTTTCTTTTTTATCTACGTGCCCCACGGCCGGGCACGTGCAAAACAGAAGAGCTGATTTTCAGTTGGACTGTCCCGCTTCATAGCCATTCTATGGACAGGCTCCAGGAAGCCTCCTCCAGCTGGAGGTTTCTTCTCTTACAGCTCATTTTCGTGTCTTAATTGGTCTTGCAGCATGGCAGGGAGACCAACAAGAGAGAGAGAGAGAGAGAGAGAGAGAGAGAGAGAGAGCGAGAGAGAGAGAGAGAGAGAGCGAGAGAGAGAGAGCGAGAGCATGACATGAGCCGCACAGGAAGGTTAGCGGTAGCAAGACCCCGGCCTGAGCCTGAGCTGACTGGGAGGGGCAGGAACCAGGAGCCGGTGCTGTTGGCGGGCAGCTCTCTCAAGTTCAGCCAGGAAGAGAGACTAAACGTCCCCCCACCCACCTGTTTCCAGCCTGCCCAGAACGCTCTGGGGATAACACAGAATTAAGCCCACACTTGTTCCCTGCCACGGCTGGGCCACGCCTTTCTCCCCTGGGGGGGTGGGGGGGGACTCCGTTGTTCCTTATTTGAAAGTCAAGAAGAGCCTGGTTCCTTGCGGTTAACACATCAATGTAGATCTCCCCCACCCCTGGCACTTGAGCAAATTCTTTGGTGGCTCAGCAAAGGAAGATTAGTTGGCAGCACCCCCTGGTGGCCGTCAGCAGTCATCACAGGGTGGCCCAGAGGGATGGTGTGACCAGGGCAATAAACCCCGGGGAGGACAAAGCATCTAAGTGTTTACAGCCAGGCAGCTACGTGACCCTAACTTGCTCAAGCAAGGAGCCACATGCCTCTCAAGTCCTCCACCCTCTGTGACAGTGAAGGCGGAGGTCTTCAGAAGGGAGGGAGAGCTTGGAAACCAGTGTCTGCCTCAGGTCCTCAGGGCGTCCCGGTGTCCAATGACAAAGGCTGTCGCCTCATTTCTCCTCCACAAAGTCCCAGACTGGGAAGGGGAAAACAAAAGTGCTAAAGAAAGCAAATGGATCAGATGATAGAACTAAACTGAGCTCTGTTCCCAAGGATGGGGCTGACGTGGAGGCTGGAGGTGACAACAGGTCCACTGCGGGGCTGGGGGAAGGGAGGCCATTTCGCGTTTCCTTTTCCACGTGAGGGTGAGGTCAGGAGGGAGACGTGGAGTGTGAGGTGCCCGCACTCAGAATCCCACTGGGATAGCAGGACCCTACACGGGGCACTCGCCTGATGGTGCTCCGGAGATACCGAGCCGTGGCCCCCACCCCCAGGGAACCCCCAGTCTGGCAAGAAAAGTCAGCATTGGGGGCGCCTGGGTGGCTCAGTCGGTTAAGCAGCCAACTTCAGCTCAGGTCATAACCTTGCAGTTTGTGGGTTCGAGCCCTGCATCGGGCTCTGTGCTGACAGCTCAGAGCCTGGAGCCTGCTTCGGATTCTGTGTCTCCCTTGCTCCCTGCCCCTCCCCCACTTGTACTCTGTCTCTGTCTCTCTCAAAAAATAAATGTTAAAAAAATGTTTTTTTAAATTTTTTAAAGAAAGAAAAGTTGGCATTTAAGACCCTGGGGGATGGAAGCACATGCTTTGGGTGAGACTGGTGTGGGTCTGAGGACAGGTCCTGGCTGTGTGACCCTGGGCTACTTACTTAACCTCTCTGAGCATGTCCATCCTTCATGCTGTTTCTCCCTTCCCCCGAGCACGGAGTATTGTAAGGAATCCATAAATGACAGCTCCCCGTAAATGCTGAACCAGGGTGCAAGGAGCAGTTCATCCTCACCAGAGGGCTCCCACGGACAATGCCTCTCCTCTACCCTGGGGACCTCTTTGCTCACTTACTCCCCCCGTCCCAAAGGCGGTTCCTCTTTATGTCAGACTGAGACCACTCCCGGGGATTCGAGCCTGTTGTGTAATTGTTGGAGCTGACACTCCTGTGCTGCCTCATCTTTCATAGCAAAGGTTTTACCAAATTTTCTCTGTAAAAAGTCAGACAGTGAAAGCTGTAGGTTTTCTGGGCCCACCTGCCTCTGTCACAAAGCCCAGCTCTGTGACCTTAGTGTGAAAACAGCCAAATCAGGCAATACGTAAACAATATGGGCGTGGCGGTGTTCCAATAAAGCTTAATTTACAAAAGTAGGCAGAGGTGGAATTCTGGAATTGGGCTGTGGGCTGTTGGCCAACCTCTATTTTAGAGAGAACTCTCTCTCATGATCTGTTCCTTGCCTCTACCACCGAGCCCACCACTAACATCTAGACAGAACCTGTCTGCCACTCGCTTCTCTCTCCTGGGGCAAGTCTAAAAATGCTTCACCCTTCTGCTCCGAGGGCATAATTTCCATGATTAAATTATGACGGTTCATTTGTTTGTGAATTCACTCAATGCTACTTCAGCTGCTGTAAGGAGGACTTTCTAGAAAACAAGAGAAGCCCTGTGTTTTTGTGGTCAGTCAGCGGCACTCAAGTCCTGGCCCCTGAAGTTTAACGGCCACGTGACCTTGGACCCCTAGGTTCACCTCCCTGTGCCTCTGTTCTATCATCGGCGAACAAGAACACAAGCGTCCCTCTCTCGTGGGGAAGTTCTGAAGAGTAAGTGAAGTTTTCCTTAATATTTTACAGCTCAGGATAATTCCTGATACATAATATGCATTTAATCATTTCCTGTTACTATTGTTGTTGTGACCAAGAAATGGTACCTGCTCTCTAGGAATTTATAATCTGACATGGGAGATTTATATATTTATATACCAAAACAACTATACCTTGGTAACTAGATAAGAGAAGGAGCAATCAAGGCAGGCTTCCCGGTAGTGGTGGCATTTAAGTGATGTCTTGAGGCATCACTGGGAGTTGTCTGAGCCACGGGAAGGTTTACTTCAGGAACATGCAGCCGGGAAGTTTCTCTTTTGAACAGATGCAAAGAGTGGGGTTAATGAATAGATAAAATCACTGAGATCTGCAGGGTCTGAGCAAACAGCCTTGGCGGGCACCAGAAGCCGGGGACGAACATATGACAAGGGGGGACAGAACAAGGTAAACAAACTGGGCTCAAGGAGGAGTTTTTTCCTTCAGGTTGTTTTTCTTGAAAGTTACACAACTGCTTGTTTCTCGCCCAGACCGCCAGAAGAGGCAGACAAGCAAAAGAGAAGTCATCACCACCCCTAATCCAAAACAGCCATGCTAAATAGCCAAGGGTCTCTCCTTCTGGAATTGTTTTCTATGAAATTGTTTTCATTTTGAAAATAGTAAGTAACACGCAAGCTGGGTCCAAAGGGGGCCTTGTCCTCGCCCTCCCCCAAACAATAGCTTGGGTTACTTCTCCCACAAGATTGTTCCCTAGGTAATCAGGGAAATCATTAAGCAGCGCCTTAAAAGGCCACCTGAGTGAGGAGCATGGCCACCACAGACTGGGGCCATCTCCTCATTTCCGGCTATGCGGTCACAATATTGGGACCCTGGGGGCGTGCGGTGCGGGTGGGCAGGGAGGGATTTGGTTCCTAAGAACAACACCCGACGCTTCCCTCCGTTCTCCCTCGTTCTCCCTGCCCTCCTGGCTTCCTCCTGCGCTCCGGCTCAGCTTTTCCAACATAACCGCATGGCCAAGGATCATGTGCTCAGTCTCAGAGATACGCACGGAGGGAGCCTGACCCTTGCTGGGGAGCCTCCCGCGGCTCTGAGGAGGCTCAAGGGACCTCTGACCCTTCCCAGCCACACTCACCCTAGGGCAGGTCCCAGCTGTGCAGCTCAGGCATTCACTCTGGAGCGGCAACGTGGGCCCAAACACCCCACAGCAGAGAGGGCTCTGCGCAAGTCAAAGTGTCCCTCTGTTGGTCTCAGTTTTCCCACCTGTGAAATGGGTGCTCATCCAGGTCTTTCCCCCCACTGATACGTCTGTGGGGATCAAATAAGATCACCTGGTGGCAGGAGCTTCCTAAAACCGAAGGCATCCTGGGAATGGGCAATGCTGTTGTTATTCAGTATGTACACAGAGTCTAAACAATGTCTTTTTATCTCTTTTCTCGTTTAAGCAGTTATACTCCTGCCAAACCACCAGGGGGCTGCACACTCAAACGGAGCAAATGGAAATATACTGACCACCCCTCCACCCCTCACCCCCCCCATCCCCAGAATTGAGGAGAAGCCATCTCTTAATGGCTTTCTTCTGGGAGGAGCCTTGGTTTAACAGAAGTCAGACCCTCCTGGGTTCCAACCTTGGCTTTGACACTCACTCAGTTGCTGTGTGACCCTGGCCAAAGAGGCTACCAGTAAACAGAAAGAATAATCATATGAACCTCATAAGGTTGCTGAAAGGACTAAATCAGAGGGAGCCTGGGTGGCTCAGTCAGTTAAGCATTCGACTTTGAAAACAAAAAAAAAAGCATTTGACTTCGGCTCAGGGCATGATCTCCCGGTCCATGAGTCTGAGCCCCGCGTCTGGCTCTGTGCTGACAGCTCAGAGCCTAGAGCCTGCTTTGGATTCTGTGTCTTCCTCTCCTTCTGCCCCTCCCCTACTCATGCTCTGTCTCTCTGTCTCTCAAAAATAAATAAATGTTTTAAAAATCGAAAACATTAAATGATCCAGGGCTGCATGTCAATTACCCGGCACATCTCTTCTCTCTACAGAGGCCCAACCAATGTCTGCTGGTGACTGTTTCATGGGTCTCCATCATTCATTTGGTCACTCACGGATTACTTTCTACTCGACGGTTCTGAGCCAGGCTCGGGAACAATTCTGGTCCAGTGCTCCCAGACCAGCAGTAGCAGCAGTGCCCTGGAAACTTGTTAAAAAATGCAGGTGCCTGGGTGCCTCTCCAGACCAACTGAAACGGAAAGTCTGGGAGCCCTACCGGGGACTCTGATGCACGTTCAGGTCTGAGCATCACTGCTCTGATGAGAAACAAACAGACAAAATCCTTTTGGTGGTGATAGGAACCGTGAAGGAAATAAAACAGAGTAACGGGACCATGAGTGGCTGTCATGGATGTAGGACTCCGTGGGAAGGTGGCATTTGAGCTGAGACCAACGTGACAAGGAACCAGCCTCGGAAAGATGAGGGGGCAACATTCCAGGCAGAAAGGGCGACCCGTGCAAAGGCCCCGGGGCAGGCTTGTCAAGGAAATGCAATGAGGTGAGGGTAGCTGGTGTGATGAGCTAATGAAGACACCTGGAGATGGACCAACCAGGAGCCTGGGGGAAGGAGCTGTGGTCCGATTCTAAGATGTGACAGCCAGGCTCTGATTCAGCTCATCCGGCTGAGCGGACACGGAGCCCACGATCCTCAAACATTTCGGCCCCTGCAGACTACACAGTACAAGTTCAGTGCCCAATTCTTCTTCCGCCCTGTTACCTCCCAGGTGCAAGGAGTAGAGAGAAGGAGGACCGTGGCTCAGGTCAGAGATGACAGCCGGGAGCCAGGCCCTCTTTGTTCTCACTGGAGGGGTCCCCACAAAAGCCAGAGCTGACCGCAGGAAGCAGCAAGGCAGCTAAAGAGAAGGGCCAAAGGTGGCCTGCAAGAAAGTGAAAGCAGCAACTATATCGGGAAGGGTAGATTACGCCCTGGACCAGGTCTCTCAGAGAGGGGTCCGCTTCCCCGGCTGTAAGACCAAGGCTGGCAGGTGCGGCTGCGGGGGCTGGGGGCGGGGGGGGGGGGGCCCGCTTTCTTAACGGCTTTCTTCTGGGAGGCTCCTCCTTGGCTTAACAGAAAATTTTTTTCACTTTTGATTAAGTGAATAAAATTAATTTTATTTCAATTTCATGAATGTAAGTTTCAGTCATCACATGAATCTAGCACTAGTCTAGAATCTGACGTCCACGGGAGGGGGAAGTGGGGGGGGGGTTACCCACCAGTATGTCCTAGTCCCCCACAGCGACCGGGACAGGAAGTTAGACTGCTATTCGCCCAGTGAGCGGATGCGCCACCGTTAGCTTGGAAGGCCGCACCGGCTGTCTCTCACTTGCCATGGGGAGACCCAAAGGGGTGCTACTTGTGTGTGAGCGGCTCAGTGAACCCACGGATCAGGGCAGGGGGATGGACAAAGAGGGAAAGTGCGGAAGTCCAGGCTGTAACTATCACAGCAGCCCCTGCGGGCTGGGGGAGGGGCCCTCTCCCGGGGGCTGCCCAGACCTCCCAAAGCGAAGGCAGCAAACAATATGGCAATCAAGACTGCTCTGCCTCTTTGTTCGGCGGCGTTATGGAAGGCTGTAGGGAAGGCAGGTCCTAGCGGCCTCCGTCACCGCCCAAACTGGGAAGGAACGAGGGAGCATCTGAGGCTGGCTATTTCAGGGCCAGGTGGCACCCTGCTCTCCTCCTGGTTGCCAGTTCTCCCGCTGGACACGCGGGAGGCGGAGCTGGGGTGAGGGGCTGACCGAAGAGAGCTCCCAAGAGGCTGCAGGGGTATGGGGGCACCTGCCTGCCGATGGCACCCCAGCCTCCTGTCTCTCCCTGTGATGAGAAGCAGCAAAACATTCACCTTTAGCTCAGAAGGGTGAGCCACAGCCTGCCCGGTTCCGATAAGGATCAAACTCGCGCTGCGGCTACATGCTTCAGGGGCCTCGTGACTGCCTGGACATCTCACCGATAATTAACGTCGAACTCAATGAAAAGCACGGGAAAAATCTTGTGAAAGCGCTTTTACGAGTAGATATTCGAAGACGTTTACGACCTCCTATTCCCTGCAGCATATAATCCGCCCGAGCCCTAAGCATACAGTCACCGGCTTCCGACGACGGCAACAGTGCAGCCCTTCCTGCCCACAGGTCCGGTCCCCGCGCGCCTCACAGAAGCTTACAGAGTTGCCCCTTGACCTTTGCACTCCACAACCCTGCGACACCTGTACGGCCGGCCGTTCTCTGAGCCTCCCTCCTGCACTTCTGGAAAACTCAGTCTGGGCCACCCACCTACCCTGCAGCCAGAGGGTTTGTCTGAAAACTGGGCAGTGACCCATGCATCTTCAGCTCAAAACCCTGCGGTGCAAGCTCCGCCCCACGGTGCACCACGGAGGCTGCCCCGCCCCCAGCACGCGCGGTGGGCTGGTCACACTCGGCTCTGTGCCTAGGATGCTGCCCGCTGCCTCCTGCCACAAGGCACTTCTGCGTCTCCCAGCACCCCTCCAAGTCATTAGGGGAATTCCTCCTCCTGCTTTGGGGTCTCGGCTCCACCCTGAAGCCCTGACAACGTCCGTAAGCCCTGGAAACTAGCACAGTGCCTGACACACAGAGAGCTTGGTGCGTAAGTATGGAAGCACGGAAGGAGAAAAGCGAGGTTTTCCATTACCTAGAACTTGGGTTTTTCTCCTTGGGAAAGCAAACACTCAAACGACTGCCTACTGTTAGCCTGAAAGCAGCCCAAAGACCAAGAAGAGTAAGGACAAAGAGGAAACAGAGAAAGAAAAGAACAGCATCCGTATTCTGACATCTGAGCCCTGTCCCTTCCAGGCCCTTCTTTGATAAGCAGCCGTGACCCAGAGAGGAAAGTTCAAGGAGAGAGGCTCTGGTCTTCAGGCCTGGGGTCTCCAGTCTGGAGCTGGAGGCAGAGCCGGGAGCCAAGGCCAGAAACACACTCTCCCAGAGACAAATCAATTTCACCCAGGACCTCAGCTCTGCGGTGACCAGGATGGAGGAAATGGGGCTGTGTGCCCTGGAAAAATCCCCTGGGCTTCTCTGCCTAATGTTTTTGGCCAGGGAAAGGTGGGTCACCTCTGGAGAATAATCAAGTCAAGCACAGCGGGGAAATAGGTTCTAAAGAAGCAGCAATGTTGAGGGAGACAGTGGCTCACAGGGAAGGGAAACCAGAGAAACAAAGAAATAGAGAGTATAATTAGGAAACTGACAGCCAGGGGCCCTTTGGAGAAAATAGAAGGATGGAAAGAAGGTAGAGGGAAGTGAGTTGGAGGCAGAGAAAGGCTAGAGAGCCCTGGTGACGGTGGTGGTGGTGGTGGTGGTGGTGGTGATGATGATGATGGTAATCGTGGTGATGGTGATGGTGGTGGTGGTGATGGTAATTGTGGTGGTGGTGATGGTGATGGTGGTGGTGATTGTAATTGTGGTGGTGGTGATGGTGATGGTGGTGGTAATCGTGGTGGTGGTGATGGTGGTGGTGATGGTGATGGTAATCGTGGTGGTGGCGGCGGTAATGATGGTAATTGTGGTGGTGACGGTGGTGGTGGTGGTGGTGGTGGTGATGGTGATGGTAATCGTGGTGGTGGTGGTGGTGGTGATGGTGATGGTAATCGTGGTGGTGGTGATGGTGATGATGATGGT
>NC_043713.1:75806291-75890553 GCF_006229205.1 Suricata suricatta | reverse complement strand
TGGTGGTGGTGGTGGTGGTGGTGATGGTGATGGTAATCGTGGTGGTGGTGATGGTGATGATGATGATGATGGTAATCGTGGTGGTGGTGATGGTGGTGGTGATGGTAGTGGTGGTGATGGTGGTGGTGATGGTAATTGTGGTGGTGGTGATGATGATGATAATCGTGGTGGTGATGGTGGTGGTGATGGTGATGCTAATCGTGGTGGTGATGGTGGTGGTGGTGGTGATGGTGATGGTAATCATGGTGGTGGTGGCGGTAATGATGGTAATTGTGGCGGTGGTGGTGATGGCGGTGGTTAAGGTTGGTGGTGATACTGGCGGTGATGTGATGATGGTGAGGATGTTGGTGTTGATGACAGTGATGATGGTGATAGTGATGGTGCTGGTGGTGATGATGATGATGTAATGATATTGGTGATGATGATGGTGCTGATGATGGTGGAAATGCAGTACAGATGGTGGTGATGGTGGTTGTGGGATGGGGGTGAGGCGATGGTAATGATGACAATGACAGTAACGGTGACAACAAGACTTATCATGTATCTAATCCAAGCCAGGCCCTGTGCTCCGCCTGTATCACCTCACATAATCCTACCAAGAACCCACGGGTGAAAATGACCATCATCTTAATCCTTGTACTGAGGAAACTAAGCTCAGAATCGTGAGACGCCAGACTCGAGGTCACACAGCTGACAGGCGGCAGACCCGGGGTTTGGTGGAACCCAAGTCTGTCTGATTCCAGACTCCAGACTGCGAGCAGCCACTGAAGGACTGAGAAGGGGAAGCGGGAAGGAGAACCGAAGAGGAAGGAGGCCTGCCCTGACCAGCTGGTTAGTGGGACAACCTGCCCCCTTCCCGTTCCCGGAGGGCACGCCCCCCCCCCACATCTTCTTCCCTGACAGCACTCCTCCTAACAGACTTTGAATGTACTTGCTCATTACGATTACAACGTGTCATCTGTCCCCCCGACGGCACATAAACCCCTTGAGGACAGACACAAAGCGTGCACTTTCAGAGATCAGAACAGTGCCTGACATACTGCAGGCATCCCCAAATACATTTTGTTGAATGAATGCATGAATGTTTTTTTGGTTTGTTTGTTTGTTTCAGGCCACATCCGCTATGACAAGAACTTATAAACAGAACAGTTGGGTATTCTTCGGTTTCAGGCTCAGGCTGATCTAAGAAGCTCAGAGATGGGAAGAAGGGTTAATTTTTTCCTAACTTTGGGGCTTCTTGGACACTGGGAAATAAAGATATCCCCAAAACCCAAGGAGGAAACTAAGATAAGAGTCCCAAATTTAAAATAAAGGCATAAAGCTTGTCTCCATGTGCTCCCATGAGCTCCTCAATATGACCTGCATCCCTCCAGTCATTTAGCGAACATGCGTCGAATCACCGCTACACGCTGGAACTTAAAATATCTGCTTTCATCGCTGTGAAGGACACCAGCCTTCTGGCTGAGAGCTGGGGCTAGAAAGGCGAATAAATACAGTAGGACGCTTAAGTCTAAGAGTCTGGTGGGAAAGACACTAGTCTGCCCCCTAGTTTGGGATATATTTTTGGGTAAAGTGAAGGGCAGGAAATGATGGAACCATCCAGCTCCCAAGATCATTAGCCGTTTCTAAGGAACTGATGATCATTTTTGAGAGAAGAGTTATTTAAAAGAACCGACGGAGGATGGCTCACTGCTTCCCCCTGGTGGAGATCAGAAGCAAGCACACCAAGCGGCTTTCTGGATCTTCCCTCAACAGGGCAATCTGAACGAGGAGCAAGGTTTCAAAGTAGTGTCCCAGCCCGAGGGAAGAGCACAGTCAGATGAGGAAGGGAGGCAAGGAAATGACAATCACTGTAAATTACAGTCAAGTGGTGACAGAAGTATTTATTCATTCATCCACTCATTCATTCATCCATTCATTCATTCATCCATTCATTCATTCAACAAAGCGCAGAGGCTTTGAAGCAGGATTCGGGTCTGAGGATGAGCAGGGATTAACTAGAGGACTAAGAGAAAGGGAACTCCAGGCAGTGATGTGAAATCCATGCTGGATCTGGGAAACTCTAAGTAACTAGTAGATTTATCCACTATATTTAAGGTTTGGGGGGGCGGGGACGTGAATGGCGGAGCTCCAAAGAGAAGCCAAGTCCTGAGCTTGCTCTGTAATCCATGCAACAGGCCATGTACTGTAAACCACCAGTGATTTGTATGGGCTTCATGTGGGGAAAGGTATATTAATTCAGAAATATTTACTAAGTCCCTACAGTGTGCCAGATGGAACACGATCCCTGCACTCCGGAGGGGAGATAGGCATCTGGGGCACCTCAGTTGAGCGTCCGACTTCAGCTCAGGTCGTGATCTCACCGTTCATGAGTTCAAGCCCTACCTCAAGCTCGCTGCTGTCAGCCTGTCAGCACAGAGCCCACTTTGGATTCTCTGTCCCCCTCTCTCTGCCCCTCCCCCCCCTGCACTGGCTCAAAAATAAACAAACATTTTTTTAATTAAAAAATTAGGGGCACCTGGGTGGCTCAGTCGGTTAAGGGACCGACTTCGGCTCAGGTCATGATCTCACAGTCTGTGAGTTCAAGCCCCGCATCAGGCTCTGTGCTGGCAGCTCAGAGCCTGGAGCCTGCTTCCGATTCTGTGTCTCCCTCTGTCTGCCACTCCCCTCCTTGTGCTCTGTCTCTCTCTTTCTCTCTCAAAAATAAAATTAAAAAATAAAAAATAAATCTCCCTCCCCCGCAAAAGGTTAAAATTTAAATTAAAATCTGACAAGTGTCCCTTTTGTTTACAGGAGGAACAGAAATAAAGTATGACACTAAGGAAGTTTGGAGCTGAGTGTGGAGACAAAACAGAGGTAGGGGTTCCCAGAAAAATAAAGATGAGATCCCGCTTTCTTAGCATCAGAAGAGCCATGTTAGGACCCCAGCCACTTTGTGATCGATGCCTGACCCGCACCTCTTCACACAAGCACGTTTCTTTGCAAAACTCCCTGGTATATGTTAACATTGCAGAAAAACAGACCTCAGTAGTTAATGATTTTAAGGAAACAAAAGCATGTAAAAAACAAACAGCCACTCCCAAGCCAGGACCTAGTCCAGCCGCTGCAGAGGCAATAAATCAGTGGTAAAACTCCCAGCACTGTTTTGAGTAAAAACTGACCTAGCGCCCACTCTTGTGTTGTTTTTGCAGGATTCAAGCCCCTCTGAGCACGCAGACGCTGCCCAAGCCGGAGCCAGAGCACTGAGGACGCCGACCCGGGCTGGCCCCGTGACGTCCATCAACCAGGACCTGGGCTCCAGCACCTTAGGACGACTTTTGCCCCAATTCTAGACTGAAGCGTCCTTTGCCAAGCTCCTCCACGAATACGCATGCGCCTGTAGCTTCAAACCCCGGCCCCCGTGTTTCGCTGCTGGGAGAGGCCATGCTTCAAGGGCTCCCCTTACTTGTGACAAGTAATAAAGGGTTCTTCACGCACCCCGTGCGCACTGAGTTGAGCTCCTCCCCATGCTGACCTCGTACTAAGTGCAGTAGGATTTGGGCACACGCAGCACTCAGCCACTGCTGTCAAGGTCCCAGTGGCCTTAGGGCAGGACACTGTAGATGGAGTCTCAGCTGCCTGGGAAGCGTGGGTAGAGGCGTGAGGATGGAGGGAGCAGAACCTGCTACCCCAAAATAGGTCTCTTTGGCATCAGGGTGATTTTATGCTGATTATTTTAATGTTTCTATTTATTTTTGATAGAGAGATCACGAGCATGAATGCAGGAGGGGCAGAGAGAGAGGGAGACACAATCTGAAGACAGGCTCCAGGCTCTGAGCTGTCAGCCCAGAGCTCGACGCGGGGCTCGAACTCATGGACCGTGAGCTCATGACCTGAGCTGAAGTCAGCCGCTTAACCAACTGAGCCCCCCAGCTGCCCCTCGACTGATTATTTTTAAGAAACAGCAGACACAGGCGAAGCTCTGAAAATGGATTAGAAGTTGCACTTTTGTAAAAGACACCGACATTGAGGAGGGAAACCTCCACAGCTCAGTATCAGCAAGGTGACGCTAAATCTCTAGAAACTTCTATCAGTGGAGACTTCTGCACAACCACCTTACCCTTGTTAATTGTATCTTTCCTGCCATGTCCCATCACTGCCTCCCCCACCTCCGTCTCTGCCCCTCTTTTGTCTTTAGCTAGGGATGTGGTTTAGCTAGAGATCGGCCACCCTGAGGAGTTACTCAGTGTCCCTGGAGCTCTCCCTTGCCTCCAGAACTTCTGTTAATCTGTCTTCTATTATATTGGCCATTCAGCCAAGTACCCAGAAGGGTAGAGGGAAATTTTGTTCTTCCCCACAAGGAGTAAAGAGACTGGTGTTTTCCACACCATGGCTCCCAACCCATAAGTGAGGTGTGACCTGAAAGTGGGGGGTCATTACCAGTATTGGTATTGACCAGTATTGCCATTACCAGTGATACAGAATAAAATAGCACAGAAGATAAAATACTGAGTTTCACGGTAATTCTTCATTCCAGGAGACTCATTTCAGTTACGTACCTGTGTGGGTACACCCCGTGTGAGTGTGTGCAGAGTTGCAATGCAAATCTGATTCATTCCTGTGTATCTTTTTTATTACTGTTATTTTATTTTTTGAGGGAGAGTGTGAGCAAGGGAGCGTCAGAGATAGAGGGAGACACAGAATAAGAAGCAGAACCCAGGCTCTGAACTAGCTGTCAGCACAGAGCCTGACGTGGGGCTCGAACCCGCGAACTGTGAGATCATGACTTGAGCCAATGCCGGACGCTTAACCAACTGAGCCACCCAGGCGCCCCTATTATTGTTATTTTAGAGAGAGAGAATCTTAAGCCGGCTCCATGCTCAGCGCAGAGCCAGATGCGGGGCTTGATCCTGCAACTCCAGGACTCATGACTTGAGCCAAAATCAAGAGGTGGAGGCTCAACTAACTGAGCCCCCGCCTCCATGTGCCTCATTTCTGTGTGTCTTGATCAGATCAGAGGCCCTCTCAAGGTGTCACCCAGCCCAGGATGTCACAAAGGCTGAGTGCCCGGCCCACGGAGGGTTAACATAAACACCTCAGCCCAGAGCTGGAGGCCAGCTCCTCTTATAAACGTCTCCAAACCCGGTAGCGTAACTCTATGAGAAGACGCGAACTGAAATCTGAAAAGCAATTAGGAACTTAACTTCCATCCTCACTCTCAGGCCTTGTAGGGGGCAGGCGAGGAGGATGGGGGAGGGGCATAAATTGAGACAAACTTTCTGGAAAGCTACGTGGCAGTGTTCACCAGACTATCTGGGCACATTTTTGTTCGTCATGGCCGGGACGGGGGTGAGAGAGGGTGCTCCTGGTGTCTAGTCAGTAGAGGTCAGGGATGCTACCATATCTTTCAATGACAGGACAGCCCGCAACTCAGGGTCCCTTTGATTAGCTTTGATAAGGATCTGCTAGGAAGACTACAGAAGAGCATGCATGGGGTCTGGGCCAGTAACCTGGGTCAAATAAGTTCTCTTTCATTCACTGCTGTACCCCGGCCCCGCTGGACACAGGAGTCAGTAAACACGCGTTGAATGTTCCATTTGAATCCAGCAAAGGTTGATCTGTGGATAAGCATCTGCCTGACCGGCCCGGAGTAAAGCTCTACAGTGACACCTTGTGGCGAAAATGGAAACAAGCATGCAGAGGGACCAATGACCCTTTGGCTGGTGTGTGCAGAGCTGACCCCTTCGGATCAAAGGCCCCAGAATTTGTGGGGGAATCGTGAATTAGGGAGAAGCAGGCAGCCTCAAGAGGGTGATACGTCATGTACTGCTAGTAAAGGCAAACAGGGGTCTGCGCGATTATGGGGAAGGATTGAAGAAGATGTTAAGAAAGAAAAAAAAACCACGCCCAAAGTGGAGTCATTCGCCCCCCCTCCCCAGATAGCAAACCCAGACTTAATTAGTTTTAACCCCTCCTGGAACAATCTTCCTTTTTGTTTTGTTAAGGACGCCCTTGCCCCTCCCTCCTGCGTATAAAACCCTTCCCCCTCCCCCACCTGGTACAGCTTCTCTACCTGCTGGAAGGGATGCTGCCTGATTCGTAACTGATGTCTGGTTGAATTCTGTTTAACAATTTGGACCCCAAACTGATGAAACAAGTCACAGAAGTTATTTCATGAGGTTGAAAAAAAAACCCAGCTTTTCAAATGTGTACAGATAATCCTAATCCTATGGTTTAAAAATAGTTACGCACAAACCCACTTGTCTGGAAGGATTACACCAAAAACGTCACCAAAATGACAACAGTAGGTTCCCTAGAAGGAGGGCTTGGGGTGGTCATTTTCTTTTTTGTCTTTCTGACTTCTGTTTTGTTTTACAATAAATGTATATTGTTTGAGAAGAAGGAGGAAGAGGAAGAGGGAGAGGAGGAAGAAGAAAGATGGACGTGGACCCCAAAAATAAGGGCATTTAAGAACGTCTCCGATAAAAAGACTCTGATCGCCTATGCACGCTCTCTATTTCCATATCTGGGCCCTTAGGATCCAGACCCAAATGCTCTCTGGCCTCAGCTCTTCCTTGAGCAGGAGTTTCCAAGAGCTGACCCCACCACTGCCCCTCTTTCCTCTGCCCGGAGTGGCGTTTACCATCCGAAGCTGACTCTGTCTCATTGTGGCCTGCAGAGCGGGCACAGGAAGCTGGAGGAACCGAGGTAGAGGTGCTGGGGACGCGTCTCCATCCCCGGGGCCTGCTCACCTGACATGTGGACGTTGCGGAGGCAGGAGAGGGAGGCATTGAGGCGGGCACACTCCTCCCGGTTGGCTCCGTATTTCTCCACGGTCTCACACACCTGCTCATCTGTCATCTCCAAGAGGTCCTCCAGACTCAGCTGGCCGGGGGTGATTTCCTACAGGAGGGAAGAAAGGAGCTGGGTGAACAGCCCTCAAAGCACCCAGAGGGAAGGGGAAGGGGGCTGAGCCTCTGTGCTGCCCTCTAGCGGTACCCAGCGGAACACCCGGCCCTTGCGAGGGTTGGGTCTCGGACTCCTGGGTCAAACAGGCCTCGGTTTGAATCTCAGCTTTTTTTTTTTTAATGTTTTATTTATTTTTGAGAGAGAGAGAGAGAGAGAGAGAGACAGCTTGAGCAGGGGAGGTTCAGAGAGAGGGGGAGACACTGAATCCAAGACAGCTTTGCCACTCATTACCCCCGGCAAGTCACCTTGTACAATCAGTGTCTTAATCGCATATACTTTGTAAAGTCGCACCTATCCTTAGCACACAGCTGGCGCTAGTTAATTATCTGTCCCCCTGTGGGGCAGGGCTCCACTGTCCTTGTCTCTGGATGGCCCTCTGTGTCTCCTGCTCAGCTTGGCATGTCCCCAGTACAGGGTGAACTTGGAGCAGAGCAAACTGGCTATAGCCCGAGTCTCTTGATGGCTATTTTCCAGTCACACATTCTAGAATCTAGATTGGGACTTTGGGAACCCTAAGGGGCAGTAAGCTGGAACACTGTGGGAAGCTCAGTGCTGGAAATGACATTGGACTGGTGTCTGAGCCCCACTGGGCATGACTTTGCATTCTAAGACAAGATGGTAAGGTTGGGGTAGCGAACGGGGCGGGGACAGGCATACCTCTGGAGAGATCAGCTGGGAACAGAACCGTCAGGATTGCCAGCTATAAATGCCTTGGGCAAGTGGTCCTTCCCACTCCCCCCTTCCTCAAAATGATGTGTCCCTGGAGACACCATAATATAGATATACCTTTACATTTGTCAAACTTTGATATTTATGCATCTTTATGATTTGTGCATATTTATGCATCGACATCTATACATGAGTACCAAATAGGGAGCCTTCATTTTATACCAGTTAATGGAATCCAATGTTTTTACATATATTATTATTTAAATATGAATTTTCAATACCTAAAGATGGAGATTCTAGGACAATACTGTGGAATACTTCTGCCCTCTTGTGGCTATGTTTGTGTATTACAACAAAATCAGATACCTACGCCCTCCACACACAGGCGCACACACACCCCCAATGCACACACATAAACTGGCCAGAAGGGGGAAAACTGCATTAGCAAAAAAATTCTTCCCCCCCCCCCAAGAAAAAACAGGCAGGGTAAAAGCCATGAAGCCCAGTCAGTGCCTTTCCAATGGATTAGGGCAAGGAACAGGAGAGAATAATCCAGCTCCCGCACTGCACATGAACCCCACTTTAAGAAAAGTGACAAGGGTCTGAAGGTACAAAGCAAATCATATTTAGAAGAACCCATTCTCAACATTAAAGAACTTTCTTCGCTGCAGGATTCACTTGTGCACTTTAATCTTCTAATTTACCCCCCAGATACCAGAATTTCACTGAAATTTGGGGTCACAAAAAAATCACAAAAGTAATAATGACATCAAAAATGGATAAAGCCTTAACAAACCCAGACTAAAAGAATAGATGCACTTCCGTCTGATAAAATAATCATCACAAATGAAAATGAAGTAGACGGAGCACTGTTTTAAGTGCCTTTCTTGGATTTTCTTTGAATGTCACAAAGACCACATTAAGTCCTTTCATCATCACCGTCCGTCTGGCATTAGGATGCTAAATTCAGAGAGGTCTGTCCACTTGCCCAGGGTCACACAGGAAGGAAGTGTGAACTCCGGCAGTCACTCGGGAGCCTTTTTCATACTGCTGGTTCCTCCTCAGAAAGGGGACCTTGGAGGACTCACACAGGAGCTGCAGACAGACAGCTGGGACCCCAGCTCCCTGCCCACCCCCTGCTGAGTGGCCCGGGGCTCAGCACTGGAACAGAGTAACCCCTGCAGGCCAGATAAATGTACCTGAGCAGCACGGCCTACCAGCCGGAGCCTGTAAGAGCCACAGGGCGGCAGAATTCGGTTCAGGGCCACTAGACGGGAATTTCGTTCAGTGTCTTCAGCAATTCGGATTTTTCAAGAGAAGTCAGAGATCTGGGTTTTGTTTATGCAAACTCTTTAGCTTTTAAATATTGGCTCAAACATTTTTGTGAGAACGCTACATCAGATAAACAGAGACTGGATCACATACAAGGTATCGCTTGAGGGCCGCCAGTTTTCAACCCTGGCCGAGAAGACTGTGTCTCTGTATTGATCCCACTGGATAAATCCATGGTCCCTAAGCCTCCCCAACGTGGACTGGCCCGTGCAAATAAGAGGTACTGTCTGGGGGGCCCGGGGGGCGCAGGCTGTTAAGTGTCCGACTCTTGGTTTCTCTGGAGTCATGACCTCACGGCTTCATGGGTTTGAGCCCCGCCTCCGGCTCTGTGCTGCCAGCATAGAACCTGCTTGGCTCTCTCTCCCCTTCTCTCCCTCTCTCCACCCCTCCCCCTACTTGTGCTGTCTTCTCTCTCTCAAAATAAATAAATCAGGGTGCCTGGGTGGCTCAGTCAGTTAAGCATCCGACTTCAGCTCAGGTCATGATCTCACGGTTTGTGGGTTCGAGCCCCGCGTTGGGCTCTGTACTGACGGCTCAGAGCCTGGAGCCTGTCTTCAGATTCTGTGTCTCCCTCTCTCTCTGACCCTCCCCTGCTCATGCTGTCTCTCTCTCTCAGAAATAAATAAAAAAACATTAAAATATTTTAAATAAATAAATAAACTTAAATAAAATAAGATGTACTGTCTGTAGTTATATATGACCTGTCATTTCAAGAATATTCACAGGAAACCTCCATCCTGGAAATGAAATAACATAGAGCCACACACCACCAAGTGTCCACGCATGAGATGGGGGCAGGGGTGGAGGAACGTGGGGTCCTCTGTCTCGCTCAGGATCTGGTGGGTTCAGGTCAGGTGAGCTGACATAGAGGTCAAGGTCTGAAAAAAACTTCAGACAAGAAGGGTGCACCGTGAGGAATGGCATTCGGTCCTGCAGGTGTGGGGGGCACCCTTCTGTTTTAATGCTTCTTCTTTTTTGAGAGGGGGAGGGGCAGAGAGGGGGACCGAGGATCTAGGCTGGCTCTGAGCCGACAGCAGCGAGCATGACGCGAGGCTTGACCTCGGGAACCATGAGATCATGAGGAGCCCGAGTCGGAAGCTTAACCGACTGAGCCACCCCGGTGCCCTGGCACCCTCTCTTCTACCAGCTCAGAGAGTCCCCGCCCAGCGGGAAAGGGAGAGAAAGCACAGGGCCTCCCCCTGCCCCCCAAGCCGCGAGCTGTGGTCTCCTGATGGCCCCATCCAGTCACCAGCAAGGGAAGCCACTTCAACTCTGAGACTAAGATTCCAGATCTGCACAATTCGGATAATCGTCCCCACCTCAAAAGGTCATTGTGAGGGTGTAAATAGCCTCCACCGTTGAGATCCTGGGTGTAAAACCCTTAGGACAACGCTCGGCCCCATTTAGTCAATGAACCTGAGTGGGTTTCATTGGGACGGGATAGACCGTTTACTGGAAACAGCCATGAGCTGAGATCTAAGAGGGTAGGAAAAATCTCCCTATCCTTGAGATTTTTCAGGACCTGGCCACTCCTGTTACTTCCAAAGTTTTCAATAATAATAAGCTAATACTTACTGAATGCTATTAGGTGCCGGATGGTGAGTTTAACATTTTATGTGGATCATCTCATTTTATCGTATGAGCTCCTTCAGAAGAGGAGACGGTCATGACCCCACTTAGCAGATGAGAAAACTAAGGCCCTCAGACTGTGGTGTCCAATATGGTGGCCACTGGCCACAGTGATTAACATTAAATACAATTAAAATCTGTGTTCGCTAATCACAGTTCAGGTGCTCGAGGCTGCATCCGTGGTGGCCACTGCGTCGGACAGCCGAGGCATAAAATACTTCCATCACAGCAGACGGCTCTGCGGGGCAGCACGGGTCTACAAGGGAACGGGATTTGGCCAGGGTGGCTGAGCTCATGAGGGCGGCAGGAGCAGCCGGCTGAATGGAGGACCACACTCAACCCGTCTAGACAGCATCGAAGATCCTCTGTGCCTTCACCCAACACATATTTACTGAGCACCTGCTATGTGCCAGGCACACACTGCACTCCCAGGGGCAGGGGACGGAGGGGGCGGGGTCTGGTCACCTCTAGGACTTCCTTGCGCACATCGACGATCCGGAACCAGTGCCGCAGCTGGGGGAAGCCGTCCAGCTCTGCGTTGCGTTCCTGCAGGGCCACCTTCTTCTTGCAGGACAGCTGTCGGCTGAAGTACTTCACCAGCTTGCTCTGCGGAGACACGGGGAGAGCAGAGGACACGACTCAGAGGCGCCGCCGCGGGAGAGGCAGCAAGGATGTCCCCGCTGCCTCCGCCGCGCCCGGACCCCGTCCCACTCCTGTTTTTTTAAGTTTATTTATTTTGAGAGAAGAAGAAGAGGGGGTAGGGGCAGAGAGAGAGGGAGACACAGAATCTGAAGCAGGCACCAGGCTCTGAGCTGTCAGCACAGAGCCCGATATGGGGCTCGAACCCAAGAACCGCGAGATCATGACCTGAGCCACCACGGTCAGACGCTTAACTGACTGAGCCCCCCAGGCGCTCCTACATATCTTTATACCTGCACACTCCCTCTGGGAGGATTCCTAATATTCTAGGGAAGAGGAGAGTGAGGGGTGGGAAAGAGGGGTGGGAGGAACAGTTTTTGTTTTGTTTTGTTTTGTTTATTTCTAAATGAAGTATAGCCAACATACAATACTGGATTAGTTCCAAGTGTACAACATAGTGATTCGACAATTCTGTATATTACGCAGTGCTCACTACCGTAAGTGGGGAAGGGCAGTCACATCCATCACCATACGACGTGACTACAATATCATTGACTATGTTCCCAATGCTGTGCTTTTCAGGGGATTAAGAGGTAGAAACTTCCAGTTATACAGAAAATAAGTCATGGACATGAAAAGTACAGCAGAGGAACGTTTCACTTAAACCCTCTCATACTATGTGAATCTTAATTCACATGCGAATATTCCCAAATTCACAAAATCCTTTAGAATGACATGGATGTGAACCCACACTTTTAGGGAGATGCCCTGACATAAGAGAGGAAAACGAGTTACATAAAAACTAACAACATTGGGGCGCCTGGGTGGCTCAGTCGGTTAAGCCTCCGGCTTCGGCTCAGGTCAGATCTCATGTCCGTGGGTTCGAGCCCCGCGTCGGGCTCTGTGCTGACAGCTAGCTCAGAGCCTGGAGCCTGCTTCCGATTCTGTATCTCCCTCTCTCTGACTCTGACCCTTTCATGCTCTGTCTCTCTCTGTATCAAAAATAAATAAAAAACATTAAAAAAAATTCTGTATAAAAAAAAAAAACTAACAACATTAACAAAAGACACACCCCTGACTGCTAACGTGGGACAGGAGACTCTGGAAGGGGTGAGGAAAAATGGTTGAATGTAAGTATACTTTTGCTTGGTTTCAGTCTTTACCCAAAGCATACTGTCATTGTCCTCATTTAAAATATATTTAGGGACTCCCGGGCGGCTCCATCAGTTAAGCGTCTGACTCTTGATGTCAGGTCATGATCTCATGGTTGAGGAGATAGAGCCCCGCATCTCTCTCTCCCTCTCTCTCTTTCTTCCCTTCCCCTGCATGTGAGCACATGTGCTCTCTCTCTCAAAATAAATATGTAAAAATAAAATAATTTAATAAAGATCATTAAGTGAAACAAAAATAAAACCCTTAAGTGGGTAAATGCCTTTGCTATTTCAAAGCAGTGGAAACCGACATTTATCAAGAAGGCAATCCTGGAATTCTCAGACCACAAGATTCGGAGCAGGGGTGACGGTAGTGGGCATCGGTGCTAATGCTCAGCTAGTCTGCGCTCCCCTTTTGCTGAAAGGATGATTCCAGCTTCCTTTGGGGACCCTTCTTTCTTGGGATCCCAGTCCATATGGTTCTGGTAACACTGGATTCACCCACCCCCATCACCGGAGGGGCGGGGTGGGTACACGACACAGGCCTGGCCGCAGCATTTGGGTCAAGGAGAACAGGTGAGCCAGAGGGCACACTCCCCAGGAACCCCTCCCAAGTGCTCAGCACGCAGCCCCCACTTCCCTTTACAGTTGGTGGGGGAGGGATACCCTGAGAGCCAGAAGGTGCCCAGGGACACCCCTGCCGCCCTACGGGAGAGGCTTCCTGAGACGGAAGCCCATTGGAAGAAACCAGAAAACTAATTTTTGAAAAGAATTTTTTATTTATTTTTGGGAGAGAGTGCAAGCTGGGGAGGGGTAGAGAGAAGGGGACAGAGACTCTGATGTGGGTTCTGCCCTGACAGGCTGGCAGCAGAGAGCCCGATGTGGGGCTACAACTCACGAACCATGAGATCATGGCTGGAGCCGAAGTCCGATGCGCAACTGAGCCACCCAGGTGGCCCCAGAAAACTCACTCTCAAGTTAATAGTAACTCTATTCATCTTACTAATAAAATGAAAGTTGCCGTTCTTCTTGATAAGCCTATGTTCCATGGCAATCGTGGCACAAAATTATATTCAGTTAACGTATCAATGTTCCAATTCTCATTTGAAATCTCAATCTAGAGTTTTGGGGGTTTTTTACGTTTATTTATTTATTTTGAGAAAGCAAGTGTGCACACAAGTGGGGGGTGGGGGCAGAGAGAGAGAGAGTGAGAGAGAATCCCAAGCAGGCTCCACACTTGTCAGCACAGAGCTAAAGGTGGTGCTAAATCTCATGAACCATGAGATAGATAATGACCTGAGTCGAAAGAAATCAAGAGTCAGACATTTGGAGCGCCTGGGTGGCTCAGTTGGTTAAGCGCCCAGCTTCCGGCTTTGGCTCAGGTCATGATCTCACAGTTCGTGGGTTTGAGCCCCACGTCGGGCTCTGTGCTGACAGCTCAGAGCCTGGAGCCTGCTTCTGATTCTGTGTCTCCCTCTCTCTCTGACCTCCCCTGCTCACACTGTCTCTGTCTCTCAAAAATAAATAAAAAACATTAAAAAAAAATTTTTAATAAAAAATTTTAAAAAAAGAGTCAGACATTTAACTGACTGAGCCACCCAAACGCCCCCCAATCTAGAGTTTTAGACTAAAAAATGCCAAAAGGAATGTTTTTCTCTAACTTATTTCTGAATGAATAGGGTCTATCAATACATCAGAACAAGGCTTTCAACTAAGGTATCTACAGACTTCTCCCATCTGTCTTTTTATTTTCTGGCTTGTTTTAACCATTTTCTTTACAGAGGTACAAAAAAGAACTTGAAAGAAACATATTTTGATGTACATACAATTATTCTTTGATTTTCCAGGCTCATCTTGTTCCTTTCCTGCCCCAGCCATGGAGTCAGCCCTATCTCCCAGAGAGCTTTGCTTCCTCTGAATGGGACATGGTATTTAGAAGCCAAGATTTGGGTGTTGGTGTGCTTACTGACCTTGGGGTGTGTTCATTTCCAAGTTCCTCAGTGGACAGCCCGGGCAATATATGTGTGCTTGTGAAATACATCTATGTACATAAATGTAGATATACAAGTTCATGCCTACACTTACTTTTTTTATCTACATGTATTGGTAGCCAATACCTCCAATCACAATCCAACACCATAGGGTTTATTCTATCTTTGTCTTCCCACGTCTGTCACTCAGGCAGCGAGAAAAACAATCCTCAATACTTTTATTGATTTGCTCAATCTGCTGAATTTAGGGAATTTCCTAACTGCATTTGGGCCTCTACTTCTGCCAGACTGACTTCCTTCCCCAGAACCACTGTTCGCCTTGTGGAGATTCTCACCTACGTCTGATTCGTACAGTTTTCTTACTTTTTACCTATTTCCCTTAATGAATAGAGTTTCCTTTTTATTCCTCATCCTTTCCCAGGTTCTATCACCTCATTTTTGAGATGAAGTTGTTTTTTCAGATCCTGACACCTGTCAGTGGATTCTCAGATCCTAGACCCACACGCACTCCCATCTCTGCTTTGGTTTATAAAAATGAGGGTGAGGGGCGCCTGGGTGGCTCAGTCGGTTGAGTGTTCGACTTTAGCTCAGATCATGATCTCACAGTTCGTGGGTTCGAGCCCCGCATCAGGCTCTGTGCTGACAGCTAGCTCAGAGCTTGGAGCCTGCTTCACATTCTGTAGCTCCCTCTCTCTTTGACCCTCCCGTGCTCGAGCTGCCTCTCTGTATCTCTCAAAAATTAAAAAAAAAAATTTTTTTTAATTGAAGTTGATCTAATGTCTGTGTGAAATGTCCAAAACAGTGGTCCCCCAGCCATGTGTGGCTTGTCTGACCAATGGAATTTTACATTTTATTTAACTGGAATTAAAAAATGGAAGCCATATAGAATATTTTTCTGCTAAATATAACTGTTCTTTTAATAAACTTACACTTTACTTTAAAGTGAAATATTAGGGGGCGCCTGGGTGGCACATTCAGTCGGTTAAGCATCCAACTTCGAATCAGGTCATGATCTTGTGGTTCGTGGGTTTGAACCCCAAGTGGGGCCCTGTGCCGACAGCTCAGAGCCTGGAGCCTGCTTTGGATTCTGTGTCTCCCTCTCTCTCTGCCCCTCCCCACTCATGTTCTGTTTCTGTCTCAATAATAAATAAACATAAAAAAATTTTAATGAAATTTTAGGGGCGCCTGGGTGGCTCAGTTGGTTGGGCGTCCAACTCTTGATTTCAGCTCAGGTCATGATCCCAGGGTCATGGGATTGAGCCCCATGCTGGGCTCCCTGCTCAGCGTGGAGCCTGCCTGGGAGTCTCTCTGTGTATCTCTCTGTCCCTCCCCTACTCACATGGTCACGCATGCTCTCTCTCTTTCAAAAAGTAAAGTAAATAAATAAATACAATTGAAATTTTAGCACCTGAATTGAGATGTGCTATAAGTGTAAAATCCCAAACCATATTTCAAAGACTTAGTAGGAAAAAATTAATGTAAAATATCCCATTAATATTTTTATACTGATTACATGTTTCAATGATAACATTTTGGGTTTAAATGATAACATTTTGGATATACTGAATTAACTAAAATATATTACTAAAATTAATTTCATCTGTTTCTTCGTGTTTTTTTTTAATTTTTTAAATGTTTGTTTATTTGAGAAACAGAAAATGAGTAGGGGAGGGGCAGAGTGAGAGGGAGACACAGAATCTGAAGCAGGCTCCAGGCTCGGAGCTGTCAGCACAGAGCCCGACGTGGGGCTCAAACCCACGAACCGTGAGATCATGACCTGAGCCGAAGCCGGACACTTAACTGACTGAGCCACCCAGGTGCCCCTCATCTGTTTCTTTGTAAATATGGCCACTAGGAAATTTAAAATTACACATCTGTTGTCTCCATGTATTTCTGAAGAACAGGGTTGCTGTAAGGTTTTATCCTAAAGAAATAAGTAAGTATATTCATGAAGGTTTGCTCTAAATTAATAATAGCGATTAAAGATTGGAAACACTCCAACACTTCAACAATAGGGGATGGTGTAAATAAATTACAATGTGTCCATATGATGGCAGCACTAAAAACAATAAATAAAATATGTATAATATTTATAATGTATACATAATGCATGGATTTTATAAAACTATACATGTACGGGTGCAGAGAAAGAGCCTTAGGAGGGGATATAACGAATGTCAGCAGTAGTTATCTTTGATAGTAAGATTATGGGCGATTAAGATTACTAAGATTAATAAGTATAATTAAGATCTAGATTACTAATAATGAGATTAATAAATATTAAGATTACTAAAATTATAACTAAGATTAGTGGAGATTATTAGTGATGAGATTATTAATAAATGGTAAGATTATTGATTGAGGGACACCTGAGTGGCTAAGTCAGTTAAGTGTGACTTCAGCTCAGGTCATGATCTTGCCGTTCAGAGTTTGAGCCCCGCGTCGGGCTCTGTGCTGACAGCTCGGAGCCTGGAGCCTGGAGCCTGCTTCGGATTCTCTCTCTCTCTCTCTCTCTCTCTCTCTCTCTCTCTCTCTGTTCCTCCCCCAGTCATGCTGTCTGTCTGTCTCTCGCTCTCAAATAAATTTTTAAAAAATTGTCTTCCTAATTCATTATTTAAATCTTGATTCTGAAATTCACAGGATTTAAAAATCCATCCAACTTACAGAAATTGCTTAAAAGTAATACATGCTTATTTTATTGGCAATCTCTATAAATCTGGGATTTTTGCTGACTGGCCTTCCTCAGGCATTTCTCCTAAATAAATAGTTTTACCGTTTATCATTCTATGCCTATATATGTCTGTGTTAGATTTCAAATATGGCAAAAGAAATAAGAATGAGGTTTCTTGACATAAGTAAAAACAACGCTATGTCTACTTCTCTTTCAAAAGTTTAGTTATAGGGGCGCCTGGGTGGTTCCGTCAGTTGAGTGTCCAGCTTTGGCTCAGGTCATGATCTCAGGGTTTGTGGGTTCGAGCCCCACGTCAGGCTCTGTGCTGACAGCTCAGAGCCTGGAGCCTGCTTCGGATTCTCTGTCTCCCTCTCTCTCTGACCCTCCCCTGCTCACACTGTCTCTCCCTGTCTCTCAAAAAAACAAAACAAGTTTCATTCTATACTTTGAGAGGAGAGAGTGCGCACACCCACGGACAGGGGAGACAGAGCCGGAGAGGATCCCAAGCAGGCTCTGCACAGTCAGCACAGAGCCCGACACAGGGCTCAATATCGAAACCCCAAGATCAGGAGTCGCATGCTCTTCTGAGACAGCCAGACGCCCCCAGTCTCTCACACCTTTAACTAAACACTGAGGGTCACAGAAGATGGAAAGACTAGACAAAGCCCTGATGTTGAACGGCGGGAGCCACGAGCCGTCACTGCACTGCTCCGGCACCCATTCCTGAACAGCACCATCTCCCCAGCGGCGTGTCAGTGGGTGATGCTAATAACCCGAGGCGTTCCCCAGGCATGGCTTCAAGTAACAACGGATCACACAGTAAGAGTGCTGTCTCTCTCCAAATCTCCCTTCGCCCGTCTGACCGTGGATGGGGGAAGCGGCCTCGGCTCCGTGATATTCTATCTTTAACACCTCACATTCGCTAACCTCTCTTTGTAACAGAGAACAGGACCCAGCCCCGGGCTTGGGCAGGTGGCGACAGTGAGCACAAAGTAATGACACTTTTGTTTTCATTGTATTTATTTTCTTGATTTCCTTCCATTTGGGGCCAGTGATACTAATTTTCCACTACAATGGTTGCATAGTGTTTTATTTTTCAATACACGTATGTTTTTAAAAACTGAGTTGGCTTGGGGTGCCCGGGTGGCTTGGTCGGTTAAGGGTCCGACTCTTGGTTTCGGCGCAGGTCAGGTGGTTCCTGAGTTCAAGCCCTGATTCAAACCCCATGTCCAACTCCACCCTGAGAGCATGGAGCCTGCTTGGGAGTCTCTCCCCCCTCTCTCTTTCTCGCTCTCACTCTGGCTCTCTCTGCCCCTCCCCTGATTGTGCTCTCTCCTTCTCTTTCTCAAAATAAATTAATAAACAAAAAATTTTTAATAAAAAGTAAAAAAAATTGAGTTGGCTTAAAGAGCACACAAAAATATGGCAAAAAGCATGAGGGTGCTATCGAACTTGTGAGTTTGGGAAATACTGTTCTATAGAGTAATATTCAAATTCAGACATTATTCAGGGCTCAGCTGTAGCCACTTCTCCTTCCTCACCTCTTTCGTTTCCATCCAGTTCCCTAAACAGATCACCTCAAATGTTGCCTCTCTCTGATTTTGCTCAGGACCCTCCATCCAGAAGTCCTTTTACACCCGCCTGTGGAAGAGTGTAAAGATGAGCCAATCCCTTTATGCCTCCTGCCTCCGTACCCTTTGCAATGTGCCTTGACAATGACCTCACGACAGAGGCAGAGTCAGTGCCCAAAGCTCTTTAATCAGCTGGCAATGCTTCTTGCCTCAGGCAGTAGAAAAAGGCTTTGCACGTTTCTACTTGCTGCCTTGGATCTGTGATCTCTATGAGAATGGGTCCAGCTAGTCAGTTAACCAACTGAAGCAGGGGGTACTGCAGAGAGCCAAGTCAGGTCTTCCCGAACATCCCAGATAGAGGCATCTCAGCTCAGGCTGCAACAGCCAACTGTTTCCTGGCTGCTGGCTGTGAGCGAGCCCAGCCAGGATCAGAAGAACTGGGAATCTGCAGCTCACCCCCCCGAAGCATGGCCAATGAATGTTCATGTTGTACGCAGCTAAAGTTTTGTAGTTGTTTGTTACACAGCATTAGTGGGATGTGTAGCTAACTGATACACTGCTCCATCAACTCTTAGAAATCTGACTTTTTCTCCAAAGTCCATCTCAAAGGATACCTTCTCCAGCAAACCCTAATCAAATATTCCTTGCCCTTTTATTTTTACATACACTAGCATACAATTTATCACCGTTTTTCTTGTATTACAACTGGTTGATAGTGGGAGTGCCTTGGCGACTCAGTCAGTTAAGCATCTAACTCGTAATTTTGGCTCAGGTCATGATCTCACGGTTGTGAGATCGAGCCACACTGAGTGTGGAGCCTGCTTGGGTTTCTCTCTGCCCCTTCCCCATTCACATGTTTATTCTCTCTCTCAAAAAAATAATCATTTTTAAAAAACTGGTTAATAATGAAGACACTGGAGATTTTAAAGGGTTAAGGAGCCCTTTCTAGCTTTGGAAATGTAAATGAAATAATCATGAAAGTGGAAATAAAGGTACCATGATTGTGCACTTTCAAGTGCCAAGCCCCGGCTGAAGGGCTAATGTAGCATGATAATTGCCACATACCCCCAGGAGTAGATACTGTGACGATCTACAGTTTACAGACAGAGGAATCAGGCACAGAGAAGTTAAGTCACCTGTTCACAATTGCACAGCAAGTAGGTAGAGACCTAAGATTCAAACCCAAGTCTGATTCCAAAGCCGCAATACTGCAGAAAAAATAACTTTCTTTAACCTTAATTATCTAACAAGCATCTTTTTTTGTTAAAAAAAAAAAAAAAAAAAGCTGGACTATTTCAGGTAAAGCCAAAGCTCCATCTGCTCCTTGAGCCAATGCTGGTTCTCTTCTCTCTCGAGGTAATGGAGGGAACTACTCAGATGTTTCCAGCCCTTCCTCTATGCACGTGTGTGTGTGTGTGTGTGTGTGTGTGTGTGTGTGTGTGAACTGTGCAGCAGAACTGGATATGTAGGCTTGGTTTTTATTTCATATAAATTGTATCTTACTTTTTGTTCTCAGTAGCAAGCCTTGAGAATCTTTCCCTGTTAGTTCATACAGATCTACCTCATTCTTTTTAATCTTCTGCATGAAGGATTCCTTTGATACCCGGGTCAAAAGCCCACGATGGGAGCAGCTCTGTGAAGTCTGCCGCGGGCACCGTTGTCGGCTAGGATAAAGCGTTTTCAGGGGTAACAGCCCAGAGAGCAGCCACCATTTACTAAGTACTCGTGGCGAGCCTGACACGGTGGTGGGATAAGTGCTCTGAATGTGTTTGGTCGTTTTTAATCCTGTGCAACAATGCCAGCTGTGAGGCTGGGCCTCTGAGCCCATTCTGTGGCCAAGAAAACTGAGGCGTCAACAGGTTAAATCACTTACTCAGATCCGCACAACGGTTTAAGTTAGGGAGCCAGGGCGTGGACTAGAGCTCCCTCCCTTTACCAGGGTGCTGCTCTAGGGGCTGCTCACGGGTCCCCCCCACGGAGGTGGAGACCCAGAGTCGGGCCTGGACCTTTCACCCGTCTCAAGAACGTTCCCAGGTGTCGTGGGAGAAGTGAGTTTCTAAATTCCAGTTCCAAGTCTTTGGCAGGTCGTGTCAGCTCCCTGAGCCTCTACTTTCTCATCTGTAAAATGGACGTATACCACCTTTCCTCCCAGGCCTGCCGGGACATCACCTGAGATACTGTCTGTGCAGAAGGCGGGCTGAGCGCCCCACACACACACACACACACACACACACTGGGCCCTAACTCTCTGTTGGAGAAATGTCTGAATTCTGGGAGGTTTCCAGAGTCACCCAGAAACCAGACCTTCGCCTGCCCAGGACCAGGAATCAAGGGGCATCCCCACTCTGATGCATTAGGTTTAGGAAGCAGATGGAGTAGGCAAGAAAAGGGGGTGGGAGGCTGGGGGGTGGGCACGGGACCAGGGCTTCCCCTAGAGGCAAAGGAGAACAAGAATCACCTTTCCGGACAAGAGCACAGCTCATCCAAACAGGGCAAACCCAGAAACCTGCCCCAAGGGTGAAGCTGGACTAGGAAGAGATGGAGCCCAGATGGTGCCCTGGGCACCAGCAGCTTCCCCCCCACCCGCCCCGGGTCCCCAAGATCCGTGGTTAGAATACTGCAGCCATCCACCGACAGGGCGTCTCTCCAAGCCAAATGCGGCCAGAAAACACTTCTCATGAATTGTCTATTTCGCCCTGACAGTGACGTTACCATACACGTCCAACTGATGCCCCATTTAAAGTTGAGAAAAGGTTACACTGCACCTCTGAGTTATCACAGGTGAGAAGCATTTGCTTATTTCTGTGCATGCATATCTTATAATCTTTCTATAAGCTTCCATTATTTATATGATAATGAGCTGCACATCTCGTGAAAATCAGACACTTTGCAACAAGAGAGACATGTGGGACATGGGCAATGGTAGTCATTTCATTAAGTTTTATATTTTTACTGTAGTTTCGAAGATTACATGAAATCACGTGTATAAAGTACTTAGACAATACTTGATATATATATATGTGTGTGATAGGTAAAATGTCAACCATTTCATTAAATAAGTTTGTATATAAAAGTTTATGGGGTGCCTGGGTGGCTTAGTCAGTTAAGTGTCTTACTCTGGATTTTGGCTCAGGTCATGATCTCACGGTTCGTGGGATTGAGTCCCATGTGGGACTCTGTGCCGACACATAGAGCCTGCTTGGGATTCTCTCTCTCCTGTCTCCCTACCCCACCCCCACTTGCTCTTTCTCTCAAGATAAATATTTTAAAAAGTTGTATATAAAAAATACATATACAGAAATATCCATAATATATATAATACATATATAAATTTATATGTAAAAGCTTATATCTAAATTATACTATAAACTATAAACTATATATATCTCTGCTAAGCATTTCACTTATATTATGTCATTGAATCTTTACAACCCCAGGGATATCCCATTTTACAGACGAGGAGACGGAGGGCCATAGAGGTTTTGCAGCTCTCCAAGGTCCTGATTTTACATATTAGCTTCCTCTTTCCCTCATTTCCTGACCGTCAGAATCATCTGGAGGTGCCTGTTCAAAAATCAGTTTTCCAGACCCATTCCCTAGAAAGTCTGATGCAGCCAATCTGGGGAAGGGCCAAGAATTCATAAAAAACACAAGCACCCCAATGACTCTGAGGGTCAGGCAAGCGTGAGTGACATCACCGACTGTCTGAATTCTGTAACGAAAGCCATCTGTTTCCCTGACACGCTTACGCATCAGGACCCTTGGGCTATAAAACCAGGGCGCAAACCTAGTTCCGGAATCTGGCGCAGCACCCTGGCCTGCAGTGCCCTTCCAGGGCTGGGGGTTCCCGGGGGTGGCAGGCATTCACTGAGCAGCACTGAGGGCCCAGGGCATTCCGAGAGCCATCTGTACCAGGCGAGGCCTGAACCGGCTCCTGGTAGGGTGGATGAGACAGACATGTAAACACAAATCCTGAGGCCACCGGAACGGAAGAGCAGCCCCGGGACCAAGGGTGCAAAATTAAAAGAACAGCTTTGTAGAGAGCAATGGGCCGTGATCATAGGATGATAATTATGGGAGTTTTATGTTTATTCTAGAGGAAGCAAGGCTTGTCACTCATTCATTGTCAGTGTGTGTGTGTGTGTGTGTGTGTGTGTGTGTGTGTGTAATTTTTTTTAAAGTGCTTTCTAAATACCAAGAGCTAGGGATACAAAACCAATTACACATCCTCCCTGCCCTGGGGCAAGGCTACTCCTACTAGGCCACTCTAGCCGTGGTGGAAGACTTCTGCCCTGAAGGCCAACCGCCTTCCGATAAGTACAGAAATTGAGAGCATTTAGTTACTTGATAGCTATTTGACAGAGTGCCTTTATGTCTGTTGAGTCTAATATTTTCAAAGTGAGCCTTGTGTTCTGTTTGGATACTTCGGTCCCTTTCCTCTTGCTGCTAAATCATTGTATCATATCTTACAAAAGCATTGGCTACAAAGTGTCAGCAAAACAAAAACATCTATTCTTTACCGCAGAGGGTGTGAGGGGCGATGAAGCTAATCTTAGGTCACTAAAAAAATTACTTTCCACAGTGGTTTTGAGGATACAGCCCTAGGAGAGCAGCGCAACAATGCCGAAGTGGGTGTTAGATTGTTATTAACACGCTGCAGACGCAGAACTGAGGCTCAGACCCCTTGGAATTTCGCCCAAGCTCACGTGACAAATTTAAACTCAGGATCGGATTACCAGCCCTGTACCTTCTTCACCAAAAGCTCTATGCTGAAGCAGAGGGTCCGAAGAGCCTAGAGGTCAAGTTTGAGAAGCACAATTGGAAATGGGTCTTTGTTTGTCCTCACGCTGCCAGGTGCCCTAATTTATTTTTAGGTCACCCTCAATTCAAGTCCATACAGAGCTGAACTGTAAAAGGTCCAAAGATTCCACCTGAAAGGAAAGAAACACAGCAGTCCTGGAAATAGCACATCCATGCTGAGCCCACCACCTGCCTTTGCAGTGAGGGTGCAAAATAAGGTCTCTGGGCCTTGGGGTCCTAAGGACCCGGAGTCTCAAGAGAGAAGGAACCCAGAGATGTAGTTCTCTATCTGCACACCAGGGGGCAGCCTGGCACCTTCCACTGCAGATGGAAAAATTTTTCAGATCCTCCTGGATCTGAGTATCCTCAGTGCCTTATTACTGTACTCCGTATTAGCATGATGGTAAATTTAGCCGCATAAACAACAAAAAAATTGTTTAAAGTCAAGACATGTGACAGAGCTATAAATAATCATGTCTGAAATCTCTAATGTGAAATGGGGAACTTTTCACTTAGAATCTAAACCAAGATAAACCCTTCCACCATGGACAAGTCCCTGGGGTTTGGTTTGCTGGAGCCCAAAACTATCACTGCTTAGGTGCTATTTTGTTTTATTTTATTATTTCTTTAAGTAATCTCTATACTCAATGTGGGGTTCGAAATCATGACCCAGAGATCAAGAATCACATGCTCTTCCAAATGAGCCAGGCAGGTGCCACATAGGTGGTATTTTTTAAAATAACTAAGGCAGGGGAGCCTGGGGGGCTCAGTCAGTTAAGCACCTCACCTGGGCTCCGGTCAGGATCTCACGGTTCGTGGGTTCGAGCCCCATGTAGGTCTCTATGCTGACAGCTCAGAGTCTGGAGCCTGCTTTGGATTCTGTGTCTCCCTCTTTCTCTGCCCCTCCCCCTCACTCATGCTCTGTCTCTGTCTCTCTCTCTCTCAAAAATAAATGTTAAAAAATGTTTAATAAAATAACTACAGCAGAGCATATGAAAGCTGGAAGGGAGTGCAGTGCAGACTGACCATCTTCCCGTTACGTTTCACAAGTCACCGTCACGGAGACCCCACGGCAACACCAACGGAGGGTCTCATCGCCCACCCATTTTACACATGAGGAGACTGAGGCTCAGATATGTGGCATCACTGGCCTTGAAACCACATGGAGGGAGAGTTGCTCTGTACCCCTCCGGGCTGCCTGTCGACAAGCACCCCACTATTGCTGCCTTCTGGCTAGCAGCAGAAAGCTGGAAGTCGGGAACCCACAGCGCCCACTTCTTGCCGCTGCCCAGAGCTCCCTCCTCCGGCTGCAGGCACAAATGGCACTCTCCTACCCTTTCGGTGCCACCCCTTCCCACCCCTCCTAACACTCCCCCCCCTCGAATGTCACCGTCACACCACCCTGCTTTTTTCCTCAGTAGCACTTCTCGTTAGCCCACAAATGATCCTGTTGATTGGTTTCCATGGGAACGGCCCCCCATCATCACCATCACACACACCCATCAGAATGCCAGCTCCAAAGAGCTCCACAGGCTTTGCCCCCACCCCCTCCAGCCAGCGTGCAGAGCAGCGCCTGGCACACAGTCCGTACTCGGGCATTTTCACAGTGGCTCGTTGCAAGTGAGGCCCAGGCCTCTCCCCGTGAGTCCCAAGCCCTCTTCCAGCGGGCGTGGCACATCCAGAACCAGGGCCCTGGCTCTGAGGCCAAGGCCCCTCAGCGGCCGGCCAGCCACCCCGACGCCTTCCGCGGTTGCCAGGGCGACCATTGTCATAACATCCCCAGCTCGGGCTCACTTGCTCGCTCGCTCGGAGGGGCCAGCTGACAGGGGAGAGAATTGTTCGACTAGCTAACATCTCCAGTAACCCGCCCAATATGCAACCGCAGGCAAATTCCCTGCTGAGGGCTGGAGGCCTGTGGGATGCACCCTTCCTCCCCTCTCCACCCCAGTTCCCAGCGAGGGTGGCATCCCTCAGGCCGGAGCAGACAAGACACCCACCAGTCTGGGCTGACCGGCAGGCCAGGGATGCTCAGGCCGGCTCCTTCTGCCGGAAAATGTCCGCTGAACACCCGCTTGGGGTCAATGCTGCTTGTGGCTTTTTCTTTTCCTTACATTATTATTGCTAATGAACATTATAAACAGTAGGAGGAAAAGAGGGTTCATGGATTTAATGAGTACTTACGAGATGCCAGGCCCACTGGTAACCTTCTCACATAATCGTTATTATAATTTTAATATTTATGCTATAACTCGGGATGCCTGGGCGGCTCAGTCAGTTGAGCACCTCACTTCGGCTCAGGTCATGATCTCACAGTTAGTGAGTTCAAGATCTCGTGTCGGGCTCTGCACTGACAGTTAGCTCAGAGCCTGGATCCTGCTTTGGAATCTGTGTCTCCCTCTCTCTCTGCCCCTTCCCTGCTTGTACGCTCTCTCTCCCTCAAAAATAAACGTTAAAAATTGTTTTTAATATTAATGCTATAACAAAGCATGCTAGAATATAATAAGATACAGCAATATATACTGTATATATGTATTTGTAGATGAATCATAGATAGGAACTCAGACATATAATACATAATTAGAAATATAACACTATTTATACTATACAGCTTATAGGATGGATTTTGGATGATAAAACTGACATTTGCTGATTCTTCTTATATACCAGCCTCTGCTTACTATTTTACTACATCATTATGTGAATAGCGGTGCTATTATCAATACACTATTATATACAACAATAGAGTCCCAAA
Source organism: Suricata suricatta (assembly GCF_006229205.1). Taxonomy (NCBI): domain Eukaryota; kingdom Metazoa; phylum Chordata; class Mammalia; order Carnivora; family Herpestidae; genus Suricata; species Suricata suricatta. Next base: position 75,864,400 of record NC_043713.1, on the reverse strand, counting down.
GGTAACCACACCTAAGTTTTATTGAGCACTTATTATATGCCAGGCATTAATATTTTATTGCATACAGGCACTCAGGGCTAAGAGCCCAGTTTTTCCCATTATGAAAATAGAAACTGGAGGCACAGAGGGAAGTGTAGCTTGCCTAAAAGTCCCCTGGAAAACAGGCAGGGGCCGCGGCGGCCCCCACGCCTCCTGTCCCATTTCTTATCTCCACACCACCCTTGAAAGTGGTCCCACGTTAGCTTTCAGCAGAACCCCCTGGGGGACAGTGTTAAAAATACATGTGCTGAGCCCCCGCTCACCCCAAAGCACACGTGTGGGACCAAATACACTCAGGGACTGCAGGGGCTTCTCAAACAAGGTCCCCCAGATAGTTCCAACAAAGGCAAAAAGTCTAGAACCGCTGCCTTCGGGGTTTTTGTGTTGTTGGGTTTTGTTGTTTTTTTTTATCACTCATTACCACTGCAGTGCCAATTAGGTGATCTGATTAAATTAATGAGTCTTGAGGGGCTGAAATTCCGGAGAGGGCAGTTTCAAGTGATGTATGGGAGCACCTACAATCCTAAAAAGGAGAAGCAGGGAGAAAAATAAGATGCAGGGTCCCCGAAGGCAAACACGGGCTGGCCACAGGTGGAACTGCTCCCAACCTTTCTGGAACAAGGAGGGCCCAGTGAAGAGCGGTACGTGATAACACACATTTTTTCCAGGGCTGACTTTTAGGGGAGCAGGAAGCCAGCCGGTCTAGAGCACCTCCCAGCGCTCAGCTCGCCGCCCCCCTCACTCATTCACCAGGGACCAAGCTGGGCTGAGAAGTCGAAGCTCTAAGGTGAGGGCCCACTCTCTGAGCCTACGTTTTTAAAATTAATTTATTTTGAGAGAGACAGAGAGAATGCAAGCGGGGGAGGGGCAGAGAAAGAGGGGTACAGGGGATCCAAAGCGGACTCTATGCTGAGAGCACAGAGCCCGACGCAGGGCTCGAACTCACAACCCGTCAGATCATGACGTGAGCCAAAGTTGGAAGCTTAACCGACTGAGCCACCCAGGGGTCCCTGTGCCTACATTTTGAGCCATGAGACCTCCTGGCAAGTAACAGAGATAGATGGAAAAGAAAGAAGGAAGGAAAGGAAGAAGGGAAGGAGGGAGCAGGTATTGCATCAGAAGAAGCATGGCTGGGAGGAATCAGGCAGAAGATCTGGGATGCCACGTCTGTCATCAAGGGGCCAGCCGCGGGGACAAAGGTGGACGCAATTAGCAGCCAAAAACATCTGAGGAGGGGCCACCCTAAGCAATGTATTACCTTATTACCCACTGCTTAAACTACAAGGGAAGTAGAATTAAGATCCCAGAAATAAAGATCAGAAGCATCAGGGGAAAAACACAAGACACACAGGCACTAAAAGGAAGTCTCTTTTGGGCAACGACTTTGCATTGACCATGGAATCCTGTTCTGTCCCATAGATCAGCCAGCGACTCAGCATATGTGGCTATATACAGGGAAACTAAAATGAACAAAAGTAGGTAAATATTGAACGTGGTGAATAAATAATGTTAGGGGCGCTAAAGATCCAGAAAGCGAGGGTAGAAAAAGAAAAATCCAGAAAGCACCTCTCCGGGTCATTATGTCAGGCAATCAGAGAATTCAACCCCCAAAGAACGTCCTTAGCATTTGAGCTTAGAATTGTGTGAGACAAACTAGTTTCCTGAATGGGTTGGCACCTTAAGTTCTGGGAAAATCTAGGATGAATAACAGACATATTTAAGATAATTAAACCCAGAGACTTAATATTTGAATTAAAGAGTCTGTGCCTTTGGAGTATTTATTTTCTATTCCCTTGAAGTTTTAAATAATTTGGCCAGTTAGAGTAAGACTTCACCTTTCTGGTTTGAAATGTGTAACTAAAGAACTAACTTAGATGTGCATTTTATATTAAAACTGTATTCAACTTACGTACACTATTGGGAAGTGGCTTAAATAAGGCCCAGCACATTTTCATAAGCTTGATTTTTTTTTAAGATTTCTACGTGCTATGTAAGTAGTTGGGAAGGCTTGTCTGTCAACAATTAGAGCATGGTTTTTTTTTTTTAATTATTTATTCTTTTTTAAATGTTTATTTATTTTTGAGAGAGAGACAGACAGACAGACAGAAACAGAGAGCAAGTGGGGGAGGGGCAAAGAGCAAGAGGGAGCCAGAATCCAAAGCTGGCTCCAGGCTCTGAGCAGTCAGCACAGAGACCAATGCGGGGCTTGAACCCACAAACCGTAAGATCACGACTTGAGCCAAGGTGGGACACTTAACCAACTGAGCCACCGAGGCGCCCCTAGAGCACATTAGAAGAAAAAAAAATCCTGTATGTCAAATTTACAAACACAGTGTACACTGTCTGACAATGTTTAATTCACCACAGTTGCCAATGGAAGCAAAGATGATGTGAAATCCCCTCTGCGTGACGGCCAAATTTGCGAGACTTCCATGAACAGAATAACACAGTATAGAAGCTGAACTAAAAGCATAAGGACAATAAGAGTATGGGACTATTCCATAAAGGGTGGCTTTAATGAACTGTTAATTTTAAAACCAACAAAGAATTACATAAAAGCGAACATTCAGTTCTTCAGCTGCCGCAACCACATTTCAAGTTCTCAGTAGCCACACGTGGCCCATGGCTATCACGTTGGACCCCATAGATACGAAATATGCCCATCACCTCATGGTGGGGGGTTTCCCCTAAACCACACACCCAATCTCAGCAGATCTCTGAGGAAATGAACACCCCAAAGCCCTTTACGTTAAATTCACAGTATAACTCCCAAGATTTGCAGGATCATCCCGATGGAAAACGCAGGCTCCTGAAGGAAACGGGCAATCGGCATGGAGCAGATCTGAGTGGGAGAGCTGGAGGACAGAGCAGAGAATACTGGCTGTGAAGTTTACCCCTGAGTGAGGGGAATCCGTAAACTCCCTCAGGAGCAAGCACAAAGGGTGTAACACATCCACTAACCCCTCTCCGTTGTGGTTTTTAAAAATTTTTTTTAATTTATTTTTGAGAGACAGAGAGAGCGTGGACAGGGGAGGGTCAGAGAGAGAAGAAAATATAGAATCTGAAGCAGGCTCCAGGCTCTGAGCTAGCTGTCAGCACAGAGCCCGATGCGGGGCTCGAACCCACGAACCATGAGATCATGACCTGAGCTGAAGCCAGATGCTTAACCAACTGAGCCAGCCGGGCGACCCTCTCCGTTTTATTTTATTTATTTATTATTATTTTTAATGTTTTATTTATTTTTGATACAGAAAGAGACAGAGCACGAGAGGGGGAGGGGCAGAGAGAGAGGGAGACACAGAACGGGAAGCAGGCTCCAGGCTCTGAGCTCGCTGTCAGCACAGAGCCTGACACGGGGCTCGAACCCACGAACGTGAGATCTGACCTGAGCCGAAGTCGGAGCCTTAACCGCCTGAGCCACCCAGGCACCCCATCCGTTTTATTTTATAAAGATTTTTGCCAAGCTCTTAATATTACTGTCACCCTGACCCTTGCTTTGTGCTGAGCAGCTTTGATTGGGAAATCAGGGAGTGGTTTAAGTGATTTTCATGTTTTTTCCTCCAGTTTGTAAATTTCACACATATAGGAAAGGATTCTGACCCCAATACAGCTGGAAATGTTCAAGTGAGCCAGAAAATGGTCCAGCCAAGATGAACCATGCAAAATCACCTATGCTTTTTGGCGTTTTTGTTCGTGTGATTAAGCATGTATGTATGTATGTATATATTTATTTATTTATTTACTGAGAGAGTGAGCATGGGAAGGGCAGAGAGAGGGAAAGAGAGAGAGAGAATCCCAAGTAGGCTCTGCACTGCCTCCTCAGAGCCCATTGTGGGGCTTGAACCCACAAACAGTGAGATCGTGACCTAAACTGAAATCAAGAGTCCAATGCTTAATGGATTGAGCCACCTAGGCACCCCTCACCAGGCTTTTTGAATGCACAGGTGACAAAAGACTAAAATCAACACTAGGGCTCCCCCACTGCCACATTTAACTCCGTGCCCTCCAATTAAGGTGCTGTGGGACGTGTCACAGACTCATTTTGCTATCCATTAAGTGAAAGGCTAAAAAATGGTTGCTCTCCAGAGTGACTCCAAGTTCCAAAATTTCAGGATCGTTCCCATAGGTGACACCAATGGGGCAAGGGCAGAAGTATCCCTCCATAGGTTTACAGTAGTCTCGGCTTTGCGGGGCAAGGGAAAACATTTTTCTGTCTCCGTGTTGCAACTGCATCAGTGCTCAGAGGAAAACACTTGCCAGGCAGGTGGGGCTCAGGGTTGGAGCATGAGCCCCCTGGTTTGTGCAACAGGCAAACAAAGCTCCAAGCACGGAGACTCAGATGCAAGTGGCTACCACGGATCAGCAATGCGACGTCAAGGAGCAGAGTTCCAAGCTGGGAGTTGATCGGAAGAGCAGGTTCCCATCTGGCTCTCTCCTGACCAAGCAGACAGAGCCTCCCTCAGCAGACAGAGCCTCCCTCAGCAAATCGCTTCAGCCAACACTGTCCAATAGATCTTTCTATGGGGAGGGCAATGTTCTGTGTCTGCGCTGTCCAAGATGGCAGCCGGTGGTCCCATATGGCTGTCGAATACCCTAGATGTGGCCTATGCGTGTAACTGAGAAGCTGGATTCAAAGTTGTATTTACTGTTAATCCATTTAGCTTCCAACAGCCACGTGCAACCTACCAGTGGCTTCCATCTTGGAAACAAGATGCAATCCTTTCTCTGGGGTGTTTCTTCTCCCCCGTTTCTTCCCACTCAGCAAAAGGCCGTTCCTGTTCCTTTCTACTTCCAGGTGTGTTTAGGGGTTGAACACAGAAGTGTGAGGTGGTCACTGTCAAGCCGAGCTGGGGGCATTCTCCCACTCAGATCTCACTGTTGTGGTGGACAAAGGCCCAAGGTCCTAAGGATGTCACCCAAGGAAGCTTTCCTGTCTGTGGCTCACATGCTTTCCATTTCTCCCCACGAAAAGATGCATTCCATAGATTCCCAGGGCACGCCGAGTACCATCCCAATGCCTGACCTCGGCCTGCAGGGCCCTGCCCGCTTCTCCCGCATCATGAGCCCCACCCCCTCTTACTCCAAGTCTACAAGAAGACCCACCGAATGAAACTCTGGTAACGACAAAGTAGTGTGTTTTCTACAAGGTGATTCTGATGCACGTTCTGGTTTGAGAGCTCTTGCTCTAGATCCTTCTGTGCTTCTGAAATGACCTTCTTGCCCTTCAGTCTCTGGCTCATCCTCCAAGTTCTAGCTCAAATGCTCATTCTCCCCGGAAGCTCTCTTTCTCCCCTACCCAGAAGTATAACCCTCACTCCTAAGGCACAATGTTTATGCTGACTCCCTAAAATGTATTCCCTTGTATTCACGTCCTAACCCCTCCACCAGATTTTACATATCAAAGGGAAGAGAGCCTTGTCTTTTTTCATCTCTGCTTCTCCCCACTGTTAGCACAGTACTTTCCACTGCTGGGAAGCCATTAATCCATAGAATGGATTCACAAATGAATAAAGGATATGCACAAATGAACAAATGAAAGACCTTCTCCAGGCACAAAACCCACAGCCGCCTAATCGGTCCTGGGTTTGGATTCCCAGCCTGGACTCCCGAGTACTTTTTTTGTTTTGTTTGTTTTGGCTTGTTTGGGGGTGCGGGGGGGGGTTGGTGAAAAAGAGATACAAACACAACAGATTGGCAACTCCAACCATCTGCTACTAACCTAGCGATGAGGTTGTTGACAGCAGAGAGAAGTGAAACTAACTTTCCATGGAGAAAGAGAGAGAGTCTTTTCTTCTCGCAGCCCTCTTTCCTACGGTAACCCCTGCTTGGACCATGCCCCCCAACTGTCTCAGCAGCTAAAATACGGCAAGAGCAGGCTCCCATGTTTCAGGCTCTTCACATATACTCTCTTGAACCTACCAGGTTGGCCTCACTGTCAACATGACGAAAGCAAGCAGTCAAGTGACTTGCTTGGCATGAGTCTAGCTGGACGGTGGCACAGATGACCCCAGGGCCATCTGGCTCAGAAGCTGCAGCCCTTTCATGCCTCATGGCAGCCAGCTGAGCTGGAAAGAGATAGAGCCAGAGGCCAAGGTTGTGGATTCAAGTCCAGCAGGGTCCGTTAGTGACTATGCACCTTAGGACAATTCATGTCACTCAAGCTTGTGAGAACAGAGGGAACAGGAGACTGAAGAGCGTGGGGGTCCCTACCCTCTATACCACAATTCTATTCAGGGTCCCTCTATGAAGATGCTGTGGTGTCCTGTGCACGTTTATGGAGGGCACACATTTCCCTGAAATCCCAGAGGCAGCACGAGCCTCAGCAGGAAAACACCATGCAGCTATGGAAGGCCAGACCACCTAAGGAGGAAAGAACCCTGCAGTCCCCAACAAGACCCCCCTCTCAAGGAGCTCAGAATGTAGAGAAGTGAACAGGCACATGCACACCTGTGACTGCAGAGGGCAGTGGGCCTGGGGTAGAAGCACAAGCAAAGTACTCCAAGGATGGAGAGATGATGTCTGGGAGGGACAATCAGAGATCGTTCCCTGGAGGAGATGACATCCAAACAGGCTTTGACAGATACTTATAATTTCCTGTGTTCCAAATTACCATTCAGTTGCCCTGTACACACCCACAAACACACCCATACTGGCTTCCACTTGAGCAGACAGAAATCATGTGTAGGTGGGAGGGTGAATTAGAGGAGTCCTGAGGTTCCTTTCAACCCTGGAATCCTATGACTTCAGAGATCTGGGACCTAATCAATCTCCTATCGACCCATCCATGGAATCATCCATCCACCAACTGTCCATCTGCCCATCCATCTATCCATGCAACCATCCATCCACCATCTTTCCATAGACCTATCCATCCATGCATCCATCCACCCACTATCTGTCTATCCACCCATCCACGCAACCATCATATATACATTTCATGCTGGTACCTGCCTTGCACCAAAAAATGAATACACAAGGAAGCCAGGATTGGCTCCTATCTTGAAAGCAAATGACATCATATTGGGCGTATCAGGCTATGTGTAGCTATTACATCCAAATGATACAAATTTCTATTACTACTCTTAGTAACAAGGTTAGTTTATAACCAAACACACAGTAGACTAAGATAACGTTTTCAAGTGCTTCTCATAATACCAGTCATATAGACGACAATGAATAACAGCCGATTTCCCACAAGTACCAACCACTGTGCTAAGCCCTAGGATAAAATCGTCAAAAAGGCTGACTTGATCCCTGCCCCTACAGAACTTGTACTTTTTGTGCGAAAAAGTGATGACAAGTAAGCAATAAATGAGATAAACACAGATTGTGATAAATGCTATGGCTGCAACAAGGAGCTCTGAGCACATACCAGGGAAGGACAGTTTATTACCCGAACCAACCAAAGAATTCTCCCTACACGGAGGGCTGGCGGCCAAGCACAAGCATGTGCAAAGGTCCTGGGGTGCGAAAGCATTTGGCATGTTTCAAAAACTAAGAGCTGGAATATCACGGGTGAAGGGAAAAGGAGATGAGGTCAAAGGTACAAGCAGGGGCTAGACCATGCAAGTCCCATCACAGTCGTGGCAAGGAGGTGGACTTCACGACCGTGCAGGGGGGTGCTGTAGAAGTCTGTTACGTGCGGAGTGACGTTATTTGATTAAATGAGTAAAAACCTCATTTGTCCTGAAAAACAACTTTGCGGGAGATGGTCCTGGCCAATGTCCTCATCATTTTACAAAGAGAGAAGCACCGGTTGATCCGTCTTTACAAGAACTGTAATTCTGCAATCCACCCAGCTGGCCATCGGGGTCTCCCCCCGCCTCTACATGGTGAAGCCCTTCCAAGAGCATACACCTCTGCACAATCCCCGATCCCACAGCAAAGCAACAGGACAAAAGAGAGAAGAAAAGAAGGCAGGAGATCAAGGAGGAGGAGAAACCCTCCACAAAGTCCTCTGCACAACGTTCATTAACAAACCCACGTACTTGACCTGGGATGGAACGTGCTCATTTCCATATCAGAGAAGCAAAACCCCCAACGATGCCAGCTCCTGCCAGAACTAAAAATGGCCTCAAAGGGAATTTTCTGAAATTGCACACCTTAGAATTGGTGGGTGGAGGGAATCATGCCAGAATCCTGATGCCTAGCCAGGCCTACATATTTGGTTCCCACCAAAAGGTGATCATCAGAAGAGATGTCAGGGCACTTGGGTGGCTCAGTGGGTTAAACATACGACTCTGGATTTCGGCAGCTCAGGTCATGATCTCACAGTCTGTGAGTTCGAGTCCCATGTCAGGCACTGCACTGACAGCTTGGAGCCTGCTTGGGATTCTCTCTCCCTCTCTCTCTCTGCCCCTCCCTAACTTGGGCTTGCTTTCTATCTCTCTCAAAATAAATAAACTTGAAAAAAAAAAAAAAAAAAGAAAGTGAAGTCATCAAAAATGCTGCCTCAAGACCAAGGATGGCCAGCCAGTCACTGCAAAGATAGCACTGGCTTAGACCATTCCAGAGTGAGCTGCTCTAGGCCTGCTGCTCAGACAGCAGGAACAAAATCAGATTAGGACTCAGGAAGCCAGGAAGAAGGTGCGTGGCTTTGGAGAAGCAAACAGGAGTGTCAGCCACACTCAGCGTGTGCCTCAAGGAAGGCTGAATGTTTGGGACAAAATTTCAAATGATTTGCAGTCTCTTTTCCAGCCCCAAAGAACTTCTCGCCTAAACCCCTACTGAGGATAACTGTAAAACCACCGACCTTGTTTGTCTTTTTTTTTTTTTTTTTTTTAAGTTTTCTTTCAGACGTTTGACCTTTGGCTTTTCCCCAGGGCACTCCCAAACTTTCCACCTGAGGCCAGACTCAGCCCTGGAGGAGGTTTCTGGGAAGACTCAAAGCAGGTCAAATGCTACAAATAGAAGCTTCCACCAGATCAAAATTATGTTCCCCAAGAGGACAGATATTGTATGAGTCCACTTAATATAAGGCACGTATAGTAGTCAAACTCCCAGAGGCAGAAGGTGGTTTGAGCCAGGGGAGAGAGGGGGGTAGGGAGTGTTATGGACTCCCCGTGTCTCCCCTGGACTCTTAGGCTGATGCCCTAATCCTCAGTGTGATGCTACCTGGAGGGGGCCCTTGGGAAGGCACTAGATTCAGATGAGGTCATGGGAGCTGGGCCTCGTGATGGGGTGAGCATCCTTGTCAGCAGAGGAAGAGCTATCCACAGAAAGATGAGCGATAGCAAGCCAGGACGTTGGAGCACTGCTGGTGGGAATGCAAATGTGTGCAGCCACTCCACGGAGGTCCCTCAGAAAATTAAAAATAGAACTACCTGGGGCGCCTGGGTGGCTCAGTCAGTTGGGCCTCCAACTCTTGATGTCGGCTTGGGTCATGATCTCATGTGGGTTCGAGCCCTGTGTCAGGAGCCTGCTTGGGAGTCTCTCTCTTTCTCCCTCTCTGTGCCTCCCCTACTCAGGCTGTCTCTGTCTCTCTCAAAATAAATAAACAAACTTTTAAAAAAATTTAAAAAAAAAAAGAACTACCCTATGACCCCACAATCCCACTTCTGGGTGTGCATCCAGAGGAAACGAAATCACTGGATGGAAGAGACACGTGGGCCGCCATGTTCACGGCAGCTTATTTATAATAGCAAGACACAGAAACAGCCCAAATGTCCACCAGCAGATGAATGGACATGTGTATACACGTGTGTGTGTGTGTGTGTGTGTGTGTGTGTGTGTGTGTATAACGGACTATGATTCAGCCATAAAAAAGAAGGAAACCCTGCCATTTGCAACAATGTGGATGGACCCTGATTGAGGGTTATTCTACTAAGTGAAATAAGTCAAATACTATATGATCTCATTTATATGTGGAATCTTTTTGTTTTTAATTTTTTTTTGAGAGAGGGAGAGAGAGAGAGAGAGAGAGAGCGAGAGAGAGCTGGGGAGGGTCACAGAGAAGGAGACACAGAATCTGAAGCAGGCTCCCAGCTCCAAGCTGTCATCACAGAGCCAGATGCAGGGCTCAAACCAACAAATCATAAGATTGTGACCAGGGCCAAAGTCAGATGCTTAACCAGCTGAATCACCCAGGTGCCCCTATATGTGGAATATTAAAACAAAACTCATAGAAAAAACAAGATCTGGGGGCACCTGGGTGGCTCAATCGGTTAAGCACCGTGGGTTCGAGCCCTGTGTCGGGCTCTGTGCTGACAGCTCAGAGCCTGGAGCCTGCTTCAAGTTCTGTGTCTCCCTCTCTCTCTGCCCCTCCCCTGCTCAAGCTATGTGTCTCTCTCTCTCTCAAAAATAAATTTAAAAACATTTAAAAAAAGATCTGATTTGTGGTCACCAGAGGTCAAGGACAGGGGTGAGGGGTGGTTGAGAAGTAAACTCTACATGTTCTCATCATAAAGAAAAAAATGTTAATGTCTTATGTACAAGTCATTACGCTATAAATGTATACAGTCTGTGTGTCAATTCTATCTCAATAAAACTAAAGCAGGAGGAGCGCCTGGGCGGCTCAGTTGGATGAGCGTTTGACTCTTGATGTCGGTTCAGGTCACGATCTCACGGTTCATGGGATTGAGCCCTGCGTCGGGTTCGGCGCTGACGGACTGGAGCCTGCTTGGGATTCTCTGCAGGCCAGGAAGGGGGCTCGCACCAGAACCCCACCCTGCGGGCACCCGGATCTCAGACTTCCGGTCCCCAGAACTGTAGCAGAATACATTTCTGCTGCTTGAACCCCTCCCACCCCCAGCCTGTGGCGTTTTGTTACGGCAGCCTGAGCGGACAGGGAGTGATTGTCGGATGGGTGCAGAGTTTCAGATCAGGACGTTGCAAAAGTTCTAGAGATCTGTGATGGTGATCGTTTCACAACACTGTGAATCTACCTAAGGCCACAGGACTGTGCGCTTAAAATGGTTACAGTGGTAATTTTGTTGCTATATATAACAGAATAGTTTGCAGTAATAAAAAAAAAGGGGGGGGAGATGTGTCACAGTGCCCATTTTACAGATGTAGACACGGAAGCACAATGACTTGGCCGGCATCTCCTATGCAACTTGGGCAGCGGAGGAAGAAGGAGAACCCGGGTCACCCAACTCCATGGCATCCCACGGGGACACTGCCTCCTTCCCCAGCCTCAGACGCCTCTTCAAACTCAGGTCTCGTGTGGAAGGAGAATCCAGGCAGTTCACCAGCACAGGAAGACAGATCTCTCCGGGTTATTATTAGCGGGGGGAGGCAGCGGCTGTGGAGGGCCCCAGCTGTGTGGCTTTCCCAGCACAGGAGCCCAAGGTGAAGTGGACAGACCGCGTGCCCGTGCATCTGGGCAGCCAGCCCTGCAGTCACGGAGGCCTAAAACTTTCCACCAAAATCCCCACGCACCGCTACTTAGCTCTGGGGGAGAATTAACACGCGTCCCCAGGGCTGAGATTTTCCATGGTTAGCTTCAACCCAGAGGAAAATGTTGTTAGAAAGTTTAAAGGGTGTGACTATTTTTAAATGAGACATCAAGCCCAGTGCCACACACGCACAAAAGTAGAAAGGCTTACATCTTGCCTTTTTTTTCTCTTCTTTTTTTCCTATCACAATTCAATGGCCAAACTTCCAGAGAAAGTAAAGATAACTAATACTTTGAGCCTACCAGAGGCCAAGAACTCGCTTTATCCTGAACCGGTGGTTCTCAACTAGGGGTGTTTTGGGCCCCCAGGAGACAATGGGCAATGTGTGGAGACATTTTTGTGGGGGGTTTTATGGGGTTTTTTTAAATTTATTTTTGAGAGTGAGAGACAGCGTGAGCAGGGGAGGATCAGAGAGAGAGGGAGACACAGAATCCGAAGACAGGCTCCAAGCTCTGAGCTGTCAGCACAGAGCCCAACGCAGGGCTCGAACCCACGAACCCTAAGATCATGACCTGAGCTGAAGTCGGAGGCTCAACCTACTGAGCCACCCAGGCGCCCCTGTCTGGAGACATTTCTGATGGTCACAACTTGGCGGGGAGAGGTTGTTACTGGCACCTGGAGACTAGAGCCCAGGCACGCTGCTCACAGGACCGCACCTCCCCCCTGCAACAGGGAATCATCCAGCCCCAAACATCAGTGGTGTTGAGGTGAGAAGTCCATTCCTTAGGCCAACGGTTCTCCAACTCAAGCATGCATCAGAATCCCATGGAGGGCCTGTTGAGACTGCAGAGGTGGGGACCCAGACAACATGGGGACAGGGGTGGGAGATACAGACGTTCAGCTGTGGAATGAACACATCATGGGGATGACAGGGGCGGCGCAGAGAATATCATCACTGGTACTATGAGAGCGTTGTATGGTGACAGCCGGTAGCCATGCTTGTGCTGAGCCTGTCCCATCACTATGTTGTACACTATGAAGCTCGTGTAACACTGTGTGTCAACTACTTAAATTAAAAAAACCTCTTCCCCCCCAAAAATAAATTGGGTGTCTGGGTGATTCAGTTGGTTGAGCTACTCTTGATTTTGGCTCAGGCCATGATCCCAGGGTTTTGAGATGGAACCCTGCTTGAGTTTCTCTCTCTCTCCCTCTCTCCCTCCTCTCATAAAATAATAAAAAACTGGATTGCCGACCCCACCCCCAGAGTTGTGATTCAGCAGGTCTGGGGAGATCCCAACTTTGCATTTCTGACAATTTCCTGGGTGACGCTGATACTCCCGGCCCAGGAACTCCAGTGTGAGAAGCAAGGTCTTGGGTTATCCTTCCAACCGTCTGGAGGCATCGGTACTGTCCTTCGTCTCTTAGAGATGTGAGACCTACGCATTCGAAGGGGGACAAGGGTCATCCAAGGTCACTCCGCTGTTACTGGCAGAAGCAGTATGCAGACCCAGATCGGTAACGCTCTCCAGGCCTCTGGGTGTCCCCAGGTTTCAGGGCTCAGCCAAGTGAGCCCAGACGGTACCTTTGCTTTGTGTTTCCTCCAACCACCATCCTCCCCTCTCAATGGAACTTGTACGTTTCAGCCTAAGGGGCTTGACATCCGAATTCCACAATAGTGTAATCCTGGAAATACTGCTTATAAATCTAGTATTTTCAAATAAGATCACCATTGAAAAAGTTCCTCTCTGCGTAAAGCCCTTTCCAGGCTCTAGAAACTTCTTATAAAAGAAATATTTTATCCACGGTTTCACCGATTTACCTTATAGGGAGACCCTGCCTCCTCATGTGTCATTCAGATCCGTTTCACTGCGTTTGAAGTTGTGTATATATCCATAAACCATAGTTGTTTTTTTTTTTCCTCTTCCCACTTGGATCCACCCTGGGACATTTTTCTGCCAAACCTTGCATCACACTTGAATGGTGTAATGGAAATAATGCTGGACTGGGAGCCAGGAGACTTGAGTTCCAACAGATGGGAAAAGGAGGTCTCAAAGTGGAATATTGCAACATCCCATCTTCTCCCTCGAAGGGTTACTGGATTCCCCTGTTGACGAGGAATCACCACCGGGTCGCCTTGCTACGTGGCTAAGCAGTCATCTCTCACTTGAGAAAAGTGAAATCATTCAAAGGTCACATGAGATGTGTGCAGAGGGGAAACGAGAGATTCCCACATTCTCATCCCTGTGGTCTCCATCACCAGAGCTCACTTTTTAAATTAGCCATGTCTTGTTACAACAAAAGCGGTTTTTAAAACATTGGTTGGGGGGAATCAGGAAATGAGAAGTTGCTCACCAACCGGCGTAAGATTTCAGTTACACAAGATGAATACATCCCAGAATCCACTGCACACCATTGTGCCTACAGATACCTAACAACACCGTGCCGTGCTCTTAAAATCTGTTAAAAGGTGGATCTCATGCCAAAGGTTCTTACTATAGTGAAATAATAATTTAAAAAGGAAGATGAGAGTCAAGGGGTGAAACATACTATTCTAACTTAGATTTTTTTTCTATTTAAAATTCAAGAACAAATTAAACGAAATACCCCCCACATTAAAAAAAAATTGGCTTCTTTTTTTTTTTCCAGTTTCCCATTCCTCCTCATGCCACCCACACTGAGGGCTCTCACAACACAATATTCCCACTTCTTCCATTTCTTCCTATTTTGTTTCCTGTCTTTCAAGATTCTGTCTTCTTCACCAGCCGATTTCAGGCTCTTCCAAGCATTTTCTCCGATACTGGCTTCTGTTCAAAGAGACATCTTCCTCTGCACACGGCAAACTACTGCTCAAAGGCCAAATCCAGCCTTCAGCCTGTTTTTATAAATAAAGTTTTATTGGAACACAGACACACCTATTAGTTGACATATGTCTGTGGCTGCTTTTGTGCTACAACTGCAGAGCTGAACAGCTGAAATAGAGACTGCATGACCTGGAAAGCTCAAAATATTTACTACCTGGCTCTTTATAGAAAAGTCTGCAAGGGGGTCACCTGGGTGGCTCAGTCGGTTAAGCGTCCAACTCTTGATTTTAGCTCAGGTTATGATTTCACAGTTCATGAGATCGAGCCCCATGTTGGGCTCCGCACTACCAGTGCAGAGCCTGCTTGGGATTATCTCTCTCTCTCTGCCCCTCTGCCATTCATGCACGATTTCCCTCTCTCTCAAAATAAATAAATAAACTTAAAAAAAAAAAAAGAAGAGTTTGGGGGACCCTTTTGCTCTACATACAAAACAAATCAGGTTCATGAGAAGTTGCTTATAAAGTGAATGTTAACAAATAGTATTACATTTCTACTCCACATGCAGGACTGTGCTATCTGGTCCCTGCTCCATAATCAACATAAGACAGGACACACAGCTGGGCTCAATAATTATCTGCTGAGCCAAGTCAATGAATTGCTAATGAAATTTAAGGAAAAACTGGAATGAGATTCTATGTACAACAAAAAAAGCCTTTTCAAAAATAGTGAGCAAGTGTCCGGTGAATTAGTGACTCAGGCTCAGTGTTCCCATCTGTGTCCTTTGCAGGGTTGGTTGAGGCTTGTGAACTTGAACCCATACTGTGCAAAAAGCATCATCTCTGGGCTCAAAAATTAGGGTCCAAATCTAGGTTCACCAACATACTAGCTGGGTGATTTGGGTTACATCACATGACCTCTCTGAAACTTGTATCTTCATCTATAAACTGAGGATTCTATCGTCTACTTCAAATGAACTGTTGCAAGAATTAGGTGTAATACAGTGAGATCACATACAACTAAAAGTACACAAACCATAGTGGGTGTTTTTAATTAGGTCTCTGGAAGCAGGAAAAAACAGGGCTGGTAGAAGAGGTGAGAACAGTGGTAAGGCATTCATCCCCAAGTGCAAAATTGAAGGAAGCACCAAAAAAAAAAAAAAAAATTAACCAGTAATCAAGATGAATTCTATTTTAATGCAATTAATTTTGTAAATCAAAATTAGTACTCCCTTCTGGGGCGCCTGGGTGGCTCAGCCGGTTAAGCAGTTAAGCGGTTAAGCATTCAACTTCGGCTCAGGTCATGACCTCACGGTGTATGAGTTCAAGCCCTGCATCGGGCTCTGTGCTGACAGCTCAGAGGCTGGAGCCTGCTTTGGATTCTGGGTCTCCCTCTCTGTCTGCCCCTCCCCTGGTCACACTCTGTCGCTCTCTCTCTTTCTCTCTCTTAAAAAAAAATAAACATTAAAAATATTTTTAAATCAATACTCCTCCCAAGAATCCATGGAGAACAGACTTTTACAATTTTAAATAAAGACAGGATCAAACTGTGCCAGATCTAGGGTAAGGAGAGGGATATTAAAATCACACAAATGCTGGGTCATGGCTATCTTTACAGAAAATGTTATCTTATTTATCATGGATTTTTGCATTAATTTTGATTTTTTGTAGAAAAATTTTTGAGAGAGCAAGCACAAGTGGGGGAGGAGCAGGAAGAGAGAATCTTAAGCAGGCTCCATGCCCAGCACGCAGCCCAAGGAGAACATGACCTGAGCCGAAATCAAGAGTTGGATGCTTAACCGAGTCAGCTACCCAGACACCCCGATTTTGATGTTTAAACATTGCATTAAAAAGGATATGTCTTGATCACGGACTTTTTTTTCCCCCCTCTGCAGCTTAAATTTTGCACCCAAGTCGGTAGGGCCTAGTCCCAGCCCTGGGTAGAGGCCTACTAACTATGTCATTTGTACTACAAGGTTCTCTTGGTTCTCAAACCTGCCTGTACATAAGACTCAGCCAGGGGAATTAAAAATACAGTAATAATGGGGCACCTGGGTGGCTCAGACGGTTGAGCGTCTAACTTTGGCTCAGGTCATGATTTCATGGTTTGTGAGTTGGAGCCTCGCATCAGGCTCTGTGCTGACAGCTCAGAGCCTGGAGCCTGCTTCAGAGTCTGTGTCTCCTTCTCGCTCTGCCCTTCCCCTGCTCACGCTCTCTCTGTCTCTCAAAAATAAACATAAGAAAATCTTTTAATAAACAAAAATATAGTAATAACAAAAGCAACGCTACATCCCATCCCCAAACCAATTAATCAGAAGTAGACAGGGGGTGGTGGTATTTTTAAAAAGTTCTCCAGACTACTTCACACCCACTAAGTGGTCTACAATCAAAAAGAGAGACAGTAACAAGTGCCAGCGAAGATGTGGTGAATCGGCACCCCCTGCCCTGCTGGTGGGAAAGTAATACGCACGGCCGCTGTGGAATACAGCTTGGTGGTTCCTGCAAAACTAAACACAGAGTTACCGCACGACCCAGAAATTCCACTTGTAGGTATATGCTAAGAAAACTGAGAACAAACATCCATACAAAAACTGGTACACAAACGAACACAGCAGCTCCAGTCACAATCGCTGAAAAGTAGAAAGAGCCAACGTGTCCATCCGCTGAGAAATGTGTGGATGAAATGTGCACCTCCACACCATGGAGTATTATTTGCTCATAATATGGGACTGACGCACTGATACGTGTTACTACATGGATGAACCTTGAAGATGTTATGCTACTGGGCACCTGGGTGGCTCAGTCAGTTAAGTGTCCGACTTCAGCTCAGGTCATGATCTCACGGTTTGTGGGTTCGAGCCCCACATTGGGCTCTGTGCTGACAGCTCGGAGTCTGGAACCTGCTTAGGATTCTGTGTTTCCCTCTCTCTCTGTCCCCCTCCCTTGCTCGTGCTCTCTCTCTCTCAAAAATAAATAAACATTAAAAAAAAAGAAAAAAAGAAAAGAGAAAACGTTATGCTAGATGAGAGAAGCCAGATACAGAAAGCCACATACTATATGATTCCATTCATATGAGACATCCAGAAGAGGCAAATATAGAGGGACAGAAAGTTGATTAGTGGCTGCCAAGGGCTGGTGGGAGGGAGCCAGGGGAGCAACAGCCAATGGGCAGCATGTTTCTTCTGGGGTGATGGAAAGTCCTGGAATTAGATAGTGGTGATGGTCATGCAACCCTGGGAATTTACTAAAACCATTGAACTGTATACTTTTAAAGGGGGGATTTTATAGGATGTAAATTATATCTCAATTTATTTTTTCTTAAAGTAGGCTCCACACCCAGTGTGGAGCCCAACGCGGGGCTCGAACTCATGACCCTGAGATCAAGACCTGAGCTGAAATCAAGAGTCAGACACTGAGGGGCACCTCCATGGCTCCAACTCTTGATCTAGACTCAGGTCACGATCTCACAGTTGATGGGTCACAGCCCTGAGCTGGACTCCATGCTGACAGCACAGAGCCTGTTTGGGATTCTTTCTCTCTCTCTCTCTCTCTCTCTCTCTCTCTCCCTGTGTCTCTCTCTCTTTCTCTCTCCCTCTCTCTCTCTCCTTCCCCCCACTCTCTCTCTCCCTTCCCCCACTCTCTCTCAAAATAAATACATTTAAAAAAAAGAGAGAGAGAGACTTAACCCACTGAGCCACCCAGGTGTCCCAAATTATATCTCAATTAAAACAAAGCTCCCCCTGTGATTCAAACACGGAGCCAAGGAACAATGTGCTGGTAGCTGGCTTCCTGTCAGCAAGGTCAAGGCTCTGCTAGGGTTCCGACACAGAGAGCTTGACAAGACAGGTGTGGTGCCACGCAGGGCTGAGACACTTCCCCCCGAGAACCACGAGGTGCTAGAGGGAAGTGGTTTCCACCCCTCTGTCCTGTCCCTCTTGGCCCACAGGTCAACAGAGATCGGTCCTCAACTCCAGGGCCAGACAGCACCCACGCTTTGCTTATCAGGAATTAATGCCTCATTAGTATCTATCTCCTGAGCTGTGGCAAATGCCAGTTTCAAGCCACATGATGCCCAGCAGGAACAATCTGAAGGAAAAACAACAACAACAAAACGCCAAGGTATGGGTGCCAAGGAAATACACACACACCAAGAATAGCTTCGGCATCCAGCATGCCGTGCAGAAGAAAGGTGAGGAGGCTGCTCTCGCTGGCCCAGTGAGCCTGCGATCTCGGCCTCTTTTAGGAGAAACAGAAAGCACTCCGGTCCGTCCAGCAGCCTCCGTGATCAGGTGGCATGAAAGGTTGACTGGGAAAGCACACCGGCATTGCAGTGTCCAAAAATACAATCAAAGCCTGACCGGCACCTCCTGTGAGCCCTATGCAAAGGGCTGCATTCTGGCTCTCCTTCTGTCTTCATGCCGTCCCCGTTACCTGGCCGAACAGACATGCCTTTGAGGTAGCAACGGCCTTCAGAGGGGAGGAAAATTCTCCCCCCGTGGAAATCCCCTTTGGTATAAAAATAAGCACTGGGTTGGTAATTTTCCTATTTTTTTCAACACGAGCTAGGTGACTTGGGTGCTAGCTGCATGCAGCGAGTGCAAAGACACTGGTGATGCCAGATCATTAATGCAGCAGAAACCGCCAAGCAGATGCCCTACAAATGTAATGGGCTCAAGTCCCCAAATTGTTGGGAATACTGTTTTATTTTGCAGTCTCCTATGAAAACACCCCCGCAGAAGTTTCAGTTGGCTTGAGAATGTGTCCACCCACACAAAAGGGCTGGCAGTCTGCTGTGCACACCGTGTGTGTGTGTGTGTGTGTGTGTGTGTGCGCGCGTGTGCGCGCTCACGCATGCAAACACTCATATATTACACTCCCCTCAGCAACCTGACACCTCTCCTGGGTCGCTTCCTGCAGATCCTGCCTTCTGCAATCAGCCGCCTGCAACCTGTCCCCCCGGGCCCCCCGCCCCCCATCCTGAGGGATGGGAGACTCAAATGCTCTTCAAAAGGGTGACGGATTGTGAACACAGACACTGATGGCCAAACTCCCACCTCTCCACAACTGTCTTAGCAGAGAGCCAAATGCAATCACACTTCAAAAGTCCTCCAGCTTGAGAAGGGGTTTGTGAAGCTTTTCTTGTTCCCCTTTCTTAAAGAAAACAGTAGGAGGTTTCTGAGGGGCTGTTTTGTCTCCTGGATTCTTTTTGTTTGGGAAAGGTAGGTTCCACCTAAAGTAAATCCCTGCTCGGAGGCAGGACACAGGATCAGATGACCTCAGGCTCTGTAAACTCTTGTTAAAAAGTCCTTCCTTTCAGGTTCCTCAGCTAAAAACAGAACTACCCTGTCAGGCAGCAATTGCACTACTGAGTATTTACCCAAAGAATCCAAAACACGAATTCAAAGGGATACATGCACCTCTGTGTTTATAGCAGCCTCATTTACAACTGCCAAACTACGGAAGCAGCCCGGTGTCCATCAACAGAGGGACAGATAAAGAAGATGTGGTATATATTCACATGGAATATTACTCAGCCATAAAAAAGAATGAAACCCTGCCATTTGCAATGACATGGATGGAACTAAAGAGGCTACTGCTAAGTGAAATAAGTCAGAGAAAGACAAAAACTGTATGATTTCATTTGTATGTGGAATTTAAGAAACAAAACAAATGAGCCAAGGGGGGAAAATGAGAGAGAGCAGGGCAAACTAAGAAACAGACTCGTAACCACAGAGAACAAACGGATGGTTACCTGAGGGACGTGGCTGGGCGGATGGGGGAAATAAGTGACGGGGATTAAGGAGTGCACCTGTCGTGATGAGCACCGGGTGTGACCGAAGTGCTGAATCGCTATAGTGCACACCTGAAACCAATATTGCACTGTATAT
The DNA here is from genome assembly GCF_006229205.1 of Suricata suricatta. Classification (NCBI taxonomy): domain Eukaryota; kingdom Metazoa; phylum Chordata; class Mammalia; order Carnivora; family Herpestidae; genus Suricata; species Suricata suricatta. The sequence goes on along the minus strand of NC_043713.1, from coordinate 75,844,340 downwards.
GAACTACCTGGAATTTAAATTAAAACTTAAAATATGTTCCTCCATTTTATAGGACCTTGACACTGTTGATCCCAGTATCTTGTAAGCACGGACTATCTCAACGGTTTCATAAATGCAAACACTTAATATGTGATAAAACCATAAATCTCTACTTATCCTAAGGCCATACTTCCACCAACTCCCCACCCCTTTGAGACACAATCACAAAGTAAATCGTAAATAAAGTCCTATGAGAGGTTAAAGAAAGCCCACACGCTAACATCAAAGTGTTTTCTCCAAGGAGGTCATGGTAGGCAGAATTCTAAGGTGTCCTCATGATCTGTTATGATCTTGTACAAACCTTGCCCTTCATGGGCTGACATGCTGGCAGAACGTGTGACGTGCTTTCTAATCAAAAGAATAGGGCAAAGGTGATGGAATGTCATTCCCATAATTAGGACTCATTACATAAAACCCCATCTTAGCAGATTGGAGCCAAAGGCTTCCCTGCTGGTCTTGAAGAAGCAAACAGCCATGTTGTGAACTGCCTACAGCGACAGCCATATGGTCAGGGAACAATGAGCACCTGCTGGGACGTGAGGGTGGCCTCCAGGCAGCAGGCAGCAAGAAGCCGGGGCCCTCCATCACAAAGCTGAGGGAGATCCGTTCTACCAACAACGCAGATGAGCTTGGGAGCAGATCCCTCTCCAGTCCAACCTTCAGAGGAGAACGCAGCCCAGTCAACACCGTGACTGCAGCCCCGTGAGACTCTGAGCACAGAGCTCGGCCAAGCCATGCCTGGACTTCCGGCCCATGGAAACTGAGATAATAAATGTGTATTGTTTTAAGCCACTAAATTTGTGATAATTTGTAGGCAGCAATATAAAACTAACACAGAAGCTCTTAACTACTTATTCAGAGGTTTACTGACTCTTACATAATATCCAGTATAGAGGTTTATTAGCTCTTATTCAATACGTAAATTCATGTGTCTATTTTTCTTGATCACAATGAGTAAGAAACAGTACTAAAAAGACATACCCGTTAAGAATAGATCCTCTATGAAAGAGACTCTGCTGTAGGCAAAGGAGCTATAATTAGTCTTTGGTACACAGTGGGTACTCAAAGAACATTTAACGGATGCATCAAGAGAAAGGCAAGAAAAACAAAATACACATAAAATTCAAAATAATAGTGACTACCACTTATTGAAAATCAGCATGCACCAGCACAATGCTACGGACTTTATTTACATGTATGTTTCATCTTCATGGTAGGCATAATAAGCTGGTTATTTTCATTACTATTAGTTGGGTTTTTGAGATATCACAGATAGGCAAACCCAACCTATAACTTGTAACCCACTGCTTTTTTTAAACATTTATTTATTTTTGAGACAGAGAGCCAGAGCACAAGTGGGGGAGAAGCAGAGAGAGAAGGAGACACAGAATCTGAAGGAGGCTCCAGGCTCCGAGCTGTCGGCACAGAGCCCGATGCGGGGCTCGAACCCATGAGCCGTGAGATTGTGACCTGAGGGAAGTCACAAACAGACGCTTAACTGACCAAGCCACCCAGGTGGCCCCTGTAACCCACTGCTTTTTATTATCTTTCATATCATCGGCATCATGACCAAAGCCCATATTTAAGTAGGCGCCCAACACTGAGAAGGTGTTGGGTCAACTGGCATTAGACTCTACTATTAACTGTGAAAAGCAAATGTGATGCGCCAGCGTGTGAGGCGGCCGAGCTCTGGCTGCACGGATGCCTGATCTGACACCGCGAATTCACAGGCCTCCAAACCAACAGTGATTCTGGCAAAGGCATTTTCTCTTCAAAGTGCTTAGAACAGCACGGCAAGACCTCAGGTCACTGAGACCAAAAGGCGGTTTCATCTTTCCCAGCAAAGAACCTGTTGGCATAATAAATTCAGGAGCATGAAGGGCTCTTCCAAAAAAGTCAGCTTGTGAGGAGAGGAGACTGTCATCCTGACAAATGTTCGAGAAGGAAAGAGCACCTGCTGAAGTGGGGAACCAGGGCTGGGGTGACACAAGTGAGGCAGTCCCCTTGGGGACAAAGTTTAAGGGGTGCCAAAAAATTTAAGACTAGAATAAATAAATAATAAAATATAAGTAAAATATACAATGTAATAATAAGTATATACAAAAACATAAATAAAATGTACAATATTTTGATGCAGTACTTTCTAAAATCAATGTGAAAAAATTCATGATGAACAAAATATTCCAATTTAAAAAACAAAAAGCTGTGGTTGATTGTTCATTTTAAGACCCTGTGTCACCGTGCAATAGGAACTGTCCCTTCCAGTCAGCCGGCAGTTCCCACACTCACGAGGTCATCACCCCCCTCAGCGGGCAGGTTAATGAGGGTCGACGATGGCCTGCAAACAGACTGGACAATGCAAAGCGTTTCCTAACTCTCCCACTCGGCTCGGGATATGGGAAGATATTCTGATAAGGGCACATAGTGGCACACATTTCCCCTGTTTCCAATATGGCTCTGCTCAGCATGAAGAGAAACTGTCAAAACTCCCTTTTCCCCCAGCCAGCATGTCATTCATGGTCAAAGACATCTATCTTCATAAACACTGAGTGGCCAAATATAATGAACATAATTTTGAACTTGGTTTGAAAATCTGAGAATTCTGCAGTGTAACAAAGGTATGTCTGTGCTTGCTAAAGGTAAACTACCAGGAAAGGAAAAAGGGACTCGTCAGTACAAAGGTCAACCAACTCCTATTATAAAATGTCTTGGGGCACCTGGGTGGCTCAGTTGGTTAAGCACCCAACTTTGGCTAAGGTCATGATCTCACAGTTCGTGAGTTCAAGCCCCACGTCAGGCTCTGTGATGATAGCTCAGAGCCTTGAGCCTGCTTCACATTCTGTGTCTCCCTCTCTCTCTCTCTCTCTGCCTCCCCCTCCCCCACTCAATCTCTCTCTCTCTCTCTCTCTCTCTCTCTCTCTCTCTCTCTCTCTCAAAACTGAATAAATATTAAAAAAATTATTTAAAAACTAAAATAAAATAAAATATCTGTTTAGCCAGTCATGATTTAAAAAAATTGCTTCAAAGGTTCCACACGTTTTATTTGGAGTCTTCACAAATATATACTGAATAATGCAGAGAGATAAACTCTGTCTCTGCAATTAGACTCCTTGGATTCAAATCCTGACTACCATGTATGAGCTGTGTGACCTTGGGCAAGTTCCTTAACCTTTCTGAGCTGAGAAATAGAGAATACTGTTGTTGTGAGGATTCAATGAACAGGTAGGCTTAAAGCACTCAGGACTGAGCCCGACACAGAGCAAGCCCCGGACAAAGGGGAGCCATGTTAATAAGGACAAGAGTTTGGTCTTTATACTTAAAACATATTTATAAAGACATTTCCCTTTGATTTTCTTTTCAGTTACGTTTGTCACCAGTTTTGACAAAATCACGGTTAAGAAAGGCTACAGTTTATAAATAAAGCACATCTAAAAAATGAGGGTTTGACTTACATCTTAGGACGTCCGGGGCTCATAAAGCAGGCTGGCCAATAGCTGACCCTGGTTCATTTGGCTAAAGTATAGGAAAGTGTGCTTTCTATCCAAAAGCACAGTGGCAAATATTGTAGGGCCACCGAGTTGTTCAATTTAGCAAACAAAAATAGAAGACATCTAGTTAAATTTGAATTTTGGACAAATGAATGTTGTTTTTTTTTAGCCTATGTCCCAAATATTGCCTGGGACATCCTTAAGAAAATATCACTCATTGTGGCGCCTGGGTGGCTCAGTCGGTTGAGCATTCAAGTCTTGGGTTTGGCTCAGGTCACGATCTCACAGTTTCGTGAGTTCAAACCCCCAAGTTGGGCTCTGCACTGAAAGCTCGGAGCCTACTTGGGATTCTCGCAATCTCCCTCTGTGCCCCTCCCTGACTTGTGCTCCTTCTCTCTCTCAAAATAAATAAGTAAACTTAAAAAAATTTTTTTTAAAAACCATTCATTGCTTATCTGAAATTCACATGTAACTGGTGAGCGTTTATTTTATCTTGCAACCCTACCACGGGGTAAACAGTCCAAACAGTCCAGTCTAACCCCTACAATATCATTGCAGGAGAATGCGTGTATTCCATATTGCTAATGACGACCAGGATGATAACCAAAAGCTGCATCTTGCTTGGACATTTCTGTTTAAGGGGGCAAAAAATGTGTTTGTCTGAAATAGATACATTAAACAAACAAACAAACTTCGAAATGCTTTGTCAAAATTGGTTTGCATGCCAGCCCCTGACGGATCGGTCATCCCAAGGCCGGGTACCTCTCCATCAGGGTTAGGACGGTATCCCTGACACTACATGGAGGGAGCTGTGATCGCCAGGCCCCTTCACCAGGCCCTGAGGGCTCACAGCATGGACATCAGTCTCACATGGGTGTTGGTGCTATAATTCAGTAACTAAATATGTTGAATGAAGAAAGGATGGGCTCCCTATAGGCATCCAGTATATACACATGGTCTCATCAGTTCTCAACCAGCCATGTGGATACTGAAATTATAGAATTCAGAAGTCCAGCCTATGCCATTCAAATTACTGTTTGCCACCTCAATATTGGGTGGTTTTTTTTTACATTTTTTAATGTTTTATTTATTTTTTGAGAGAGAGAGAGAGCATGAGCAGGGGAGGGTCAGAAAGAGAGGGAGACAGAATCTGAAGACAGGCTTCAGGCTCTGAGCTGTCAGCACAGAGCCCGATGCAGGGCTGGAACCCACGAACCATGAGATCATGACCTGAGCCAAAGCAGGACGCTTAACCAACTGAGCCACCCAGGAACCCCCTCAATGCTCTGTTTAAATGCAGACTGTCTTTGGGACGCCTGGGTGGTTCAGTTGGTTGGACATCTGACTCTTGATTTTGGCTCCAGTCATGATCTCAGGGTCATGGGATTGCACCCCAAGTCAGGCTCTGCACTGAACATAGAGTCTGCTTAAGATTCTTTCTTGGGACACCTGAGTGGCTCAGTCGGTTAGGTGGCTGACATTGGCTCAGGTCACATGATCTCGTGGTCCGTGAGTTTGAGCCCCATGTCGGGCTCTGTGCTAACAGCTCAGAGCCTGGCACCTGCTTTGGATTCTGTGTCTTGCCCTCTCTCTGCCCCTCCCCTGCTCATGCTCTGTCTCTTTCAAAAATAAATAAACATTTTTAAAAAAAATTTTTTTTTAAAGATTCTTTCTCCCTCTGCTCCCCTTCCCTGTTCACACTCTCTGTAAAACTAAAAAAAAAAAAAGTTTTACTGAAAAATGCAGACTGGGGGCATCTGGGTAACTCAGTCAGTTAAGCTTCCAACTCCTGGCTTTAGTTCAGGTCATAACCTCACTGTTCACGAGTTTGAGCCCCAACCCCCAGGCTGACAGCACAGAACCTGCTTGGGATTCTCTCCCTCTTTCTATGCCCCTCCCCCACTTATTTTCTTTCTCTTTCTCTCTCTCTCTCAAAATAAATAAACTTTAAAAAAAAATTTTTAGGGACACCTGCATGGCTCAGTTGATTAAGCATCTGACTCAGGTCATGATCTCAAGGATTTGTGAGTTTGAGCCCCGCATCAGACTCTGTGCTGACAGCTCAGAGCCTGGAGCCTACTTCGGATTCTGTGTCTCTCTCTCTCTCTCTGTCCCTCCTATGCTCATGCTCTGTCTCTATCTCTGTGTGTCTGTCTCTCTCTCTCTCAAAAATACACATTTAAAACTCTTTTAAATAAAATCTTTTAAATCTTTTAACAAAACTTCAAACTGTCTTTTAAAAAGTAGAAAACAGACTCCAGTGGTGTTATAACCCCCTTCCTCTACTAAATATACAGGACTTCCATATACTGGGAGGAGGGAAATATTATTAGTCCGTTTTATGAATGAGAAAATGGTTCTTTAAGGGTGTTTAATGGCTTAGCCAAGGTTACAGAGCTGCTAAGTGGCAGATCCCGAACTCAAACCCAGCTGTGTTGAATCCTAAAGAGAACGCTCCCAGGCCCTGGGCCGGTGTTGTTTCCCACCTTGCCATCTGCTTAACCCCTTTCTGACCTTTGCCCCCGCCCCTGCTGTTTACTGAAAATTAGTAATTTGGGGGGCACCTGGGTGGCTCAGTCGGGTAAGTATCCAATTTCTGCTTAGGTTGTGATCACAGGGTTCATGAGTTCGAGCCCCACGTCGGTCCTGAGCCTGGTGCTTGCTTCAGATTCTGTGTCTCCTCTCTCTCTCTGTCCCTCCCATTTGTGTTCTCTCTCTCTCTCTCAGATAAATAAATACACTTTAAAAAATAAAATAAATAAAATCAGTGATTTTTACATCTGTAAAATTTGTATTTGGCTAATACAGACCTATCACGACTCATGTTAGCGCTGACCTATGTAATAATATCCGGGCAGCCAGAGTTGTGATATGCTACTGATGTATTTTCTAACACAAATAAAATGGAACCCATTGCTGTTAAAATGCAAAATGTTTTGCTGGCGTGCCACGCCCCGCCCCAAATCACCGTGCGTGCACCGCGGGTCAGTGCAACACACACTGGAGTGCTCAGGACTCCAGAACCAGCACAAGCGATGCAGGAAGGCAGGCGTTCAGAGGAGGAAGAAGAACAGGCTAGTGCACCTCACAGGCTACGTACCAAAGCTACAGAACACGATCAATGGAAAATTCTGCAGAACCGAGAACTCCTCCCAAATGTATTCTCCTCCCAAAAAGGACGGCACCTTGTAGCAGAAAAACACATTATGCTGAAGAGCCCGGTGACAAGTGTCGGAATCACGGCTCTGCTTTATGCCTGGGGATGAGACACGGAGCCATACTAACAGGAAAATACTAAATAAAATAACCACAAAGTACAAGTCATACACCTTTGTCTTTCTGAAGAGATTTGGACTAAATTATACCAAGTTTCCCTTTTCCTGATCTGATCCCATGGTTAAAAAGGAGGAAGACAGTATGTCATAATTAGTAATAGAAAAGGCAATAGGGTGACCGTGATCCTAGTTAACATTCATTCATTCATTCATTCATTCCGCAAATGTTTACCGAGTACCTATAATGTGCCAGGCACTGTTCCAGGTGTTGAGAACACATGGATGGTATAGATTTAAAAATCACTTGCCTTCACACAGCTTGCACCCTGGGCAGGCATAAGCTCTGGGTGTGTCCGCGATCGTCTCGCGGACTCTCACAGCCGTGGCTCTCAGAGTTCAGCACAGATCAGATCCCTTGCAGGACTGGTTAAAACACAGATCCCCGGGGCCTCACTCTAGAGTAGCTGATTCAGCAAGCCCGGCGTGGGAATCTGATAACTCTTGTGTTTCTAACCCGTGCCCAGCTGATACTAATTCACGCTGCTGGTCAGGGACCTTCCTCAGAGAGCCACTGCCCTTCCACAATTCCATGAGGCAGGTACTCTTATTTTCCTCTTTGGATAGATAGGGAAACTGAGGCTCAGAGAGGTTAAATTACTCGCGCAGCTTAACACGGGAAGGAACCACACCAAGATTCATGCTTGGTTCTTTCTGACTACGTCTGTGACATTAACCACCGTGATCTTTGTTCAGGAGGAAGGGTCCTGCCACTCTGATTCAGCAGAGACTGAACAGGCGTGCTTTCTTTGGCCAGCATTTCTAAAATTGAAAGAAACGAGTCCTCCATCCTGTGAAGCTGGATGTGCCAGGTCTGGGAGCCCAAGACGACGCTCAGCAGGCACCTCAGGTGAGATCTGGTCTCCAGGTAAATGCACAACAGCTGCACCTCTCTCCCAACACCCTCTGCTAACTAATCTGCAGGCTGGATTGACGTCAGCCCCAATGGAAACTGCTCTCCTGCCCTGACCTGTTTAGAGATTAAGAGAACACAGAACACAGAGAGAGAGAGAGAGAGAGAGACAGAGAATATCAGGAAAAGTGAATGGAAAAATCTGCAAGCAAGCCAGCCGCCTCTGAGAGTGCAAGGTTAAAGTTAGCTGACCTTGCATGGTTTCGTCATGAAATTCAAAGGAAGAGAAACTAACGTGATACCTTCCCAGACGTACCTGGAGGCGGGATTTTAGCCACACCTTTCTTGCATTAAAAAAAAAAAAAAGGCTTGTTTCCTTCTTTTCTCCCTATAAAGCTATATAATGCTGGCTTTATAATCATGCTTTCACCAACCCTCTTTGGGAGAGGACTGCTCACTGAGAAGGTATTCAATATAATCGTATTACTTGTCTTCTAGAGAGAAAAAAAATTCAGCTCCTGGAGCTCCTGGTGAGAGATGGAAACACTGGAAGATTGAGGTTGGGTAAAAGTGAAGTGATAATTAGTTCCCAAGAAAGAAGAAGGTAATAAGAAAAAAAAAAAAAAAACCCTCCGGGGTGGGTATTTGTAAGACAGAGTGGCTGACAGCAATCAATTTACAGCGTGTCTTCAGTATCTTCCATTTTATTTGGTGCTGACATGAAAGCAATTCATAAATGGAAAAGCAAAGCACAGAACAGATTTTCGTGAGCTTGTCACATATCCATTTACACACACTTCCAAATAAACATCGGGGACAAATAACTAGAAAACTATTAACTTTGGCTCCGATCACGCTTCATTGAGAGACTAATTATTCACTGCGTTTAGCTTTATTCTGGGTTACGTTTTCAAATCCGCTGGCGTGTTTACTGAGCAAGGCTGCTTCTAAAATCTGAACAAACGAGAAACACACACCCACCTTCACCTTTAAGGGACATCATCAAGGCAAAGTATTCCTAAGCAACCAGTCTCAGTAGTAGAACTGTAGAGCATAATTCATGAAAGCCACCCTTTCTATGACCTGGAGGGTGTCCACAGGTAGCTCTTAAGTATCACTATGATGCATATGCATAAAGACAATACTCCATCTTTGGGATCTAAGAGAGAATTCACAGAATTCTGAGGTCAAAGAGACTTCGAAGTCAGCCCTGACTGACACAAAAATGGAGAGGCATAGTGTATTAAGCCAAACAAACCTTCTAACACAATCCAGAGAAAACCTATGTACTCAGAGTTAGGTCACACTTGGGCTTCCAAACCAAGTTGCAGGGTATTCATTCGAGCAATGAGGGGGTTGAGCAATGAAATGTCCCGTTCAATTCCAGCATTTAATTCACTGTGGTCCAGCACTACTTAGAATACTGAGACTAAAAGTGAGCCAACCCAATTTTGCAGGTAAGGAAAATAAGCCACAGAGGAGGGGCATGACGTGCAAAGCCAGGAAGCAAGTTAGTCTCAGCATCAAGACTCAAACTTGGTTTTGACTCCTAAGACCAATATGCATGGCCTTCTACTCATGGTTTTCAAACTGGGTTCCACGGACCCCTCAGGGGTTCCATGCAGAGTCTAAAAGGCAGGATTCCCATATCCCCAGCTGCCTTAACCTAGTGGCAGTACTTTACCTGCTTTATATGTTAGACTCTTTGTAAGAATTCACCTAGAAAGAGGGACTCCACTGCCTGAACAAGATTGGGACATCAATTCCCTACTCCTATGGTTGTCTTTTATTAAACAAATTCCCTCCCTACCAGGTCTAAGCTACCTGCCCTTGTTTACCAAAAGGACAATGGCCAAGCCTCTGCAGGTCCCCTTCCACTGCCCCCAAACCCAGCTCCTGTGTTTTCTAACTGGCTTTACCCTCCAGCACAATTACCTGAGACGCCATTTCCCAAAGTGTACTATGTGTGCACCTGTTAACATCAGTGATTGCTGTAGCCAGAATGTACACATGGCATCAAATAATCCTGAATGGCACGGCGTGAAAGTTACTCCCTTTTCTAATTCCTTGCATCAAGTTTATACCAAGAAAGCCTCAGTTTAGTGCTATTACGCCCTTGACAACTCCCCAGGGGGTGCTTTGTACTTATCCCTGCGTAAGACTCAGGAAGGCAGGGTCAGATGATGCTCCTGCCCTCAAAGGCCGCACCCCAGCCATGGCATTATTTTCTATGTTTTCACAATTTAAACTTCCATCACCTTTAGAAAAGCTTCAAGATTTTACAAGATCCCTTAGAGACAACTAGAGGGATGCCCTGAGCACCCCGGGCAGGGCCAAAGCTTCACCTGTACCCTCTTATTATGAGATCTTCTTCAAATGTCAGTTTAAAAGGCAGGCATGAGTCGAGTGGGAAGCACACCCTAGTGTGATCCTAAGAAAACAGGTGGGCTCCTGTGTGCTCGTCTACACTGCTTCGTCCCTAGCAAAGGGAAGGATAGCATTCACAAAGACCAGAGGGCTCACCGCCTCCTACAACTGATCATGTTTGAAATTCACTACCAGACACTCCTGCCACATAGGCCCCATAGAAGGTGCTAGAGCAAGTGGTAGTAGTACTCACTACTTTGCCTTTAAGATACCATGTGTTTCTATGCTTCCTTGAATCCGTCATGTCTGATGAACTTCTATGCATCCTTCAAAACCCAGTTAAAGGTTATCGCCTCTGTTAAATCTTCTTGATGGTAGATTATATTATTGATTGGCAAATATTCTCTCTCTCTCTCTCTTCCCCTTCCTCTCTGTCTCTCTCTCCCTCTCTGTCTCTCTCTCGTACACACCCGTACATACATGGAGAATAATCCCCCTACCCCACTAATGATGGGCTTGGTCATGTGACTCGCTTTGGCACACTCAGCATATACCTGGCTTGGTTTGGCCTCTTCTATGCCTGTGATCTACTGTGCAGCCTGGGTCCCAGAAAGAGGGTCCCATGAGGCAGACTTAACCCAAGCCACAGCCTTCCAGCACAACTGTGGTACTGACTCACAGACAAATGAGCAAGAATCAAGAGTGTCTGTTGTAGTAATCACTGAAGTTGGAGACTATTTGTTACTGCAGCAAAAGAAGACTAATACATTCTCCAAGCAAGACCTCCCTCCTCTGCTTATGAGAGGTCTTGAATGTAGAACTCTCAAGAACTTGGTTAGAGAACCAAGGACTTATCATACTTAAAATTTTTTTCTTTACAAGTCCATGTCCTCATGAGACAGTAAATTCCTTGAAGATAGGAACCATATCTCTTCCAGTTACTTATAAAACTGGTATTCCATACACTTGCTGAGTACACTGTGGAATTGACCAGGCAAATATAACTCACAGTGATCACAAACTCTCAGTCACGACAGGCATAAGTAGCACACGCAGGAAAATTTAAAACACCCCAACATATTGCTTGGCAAGAAGCCAGGGCTTTGGGTGCCTGGATGGTTCAGTCAGTTGAGCATGTGACTCTTGATTTCGGCCATGATCTCACAGTTCACAAGTTCAAGCCCCACATCGGGCTTTATGCTGGCAGTGCGGAGTCTGCTTGGGATTCTCTCTCCCTCTCCTTCTGCCCCTCCCCCTCTTGCTCTTTTTTCTTGTCTCTCTCAAAAATAAATAAATAAACATAAAAAAGAAAAGAGAAGAAGTCAGGGCTTATGGCTTCTTAGACCACAAAGGACCCGCCGTCCTGAGCCTTGAAGCCAGAAACGATCAACTCAGACATCTGATGCCATCTCCAAAGGCCATATGAATCATGAGTCACTGTATCGTGTGTAACAAACACGGTGCTTTTCTAAGTGAAAACATTGAAAATATAGCCCCACCTTGCATAATTCTGTTGGGGCCTTTCCTAACTAAAAACCACAAGTGGGTGCCCCCAGGAGGTGATGCAATAAACCAGACTCTTAGATTCCCGACGCCGTTATGCACTGATTATGAAAATTAACTTCTCCCAAGATCTAAGTAAGCAACCACGTTGAGTGGGAGAGGCCACTTTGCTGGTGTTTAGCTGTTTGGATTTTGAACCTTGCTTGGTCCTGTACCTTGGCTTCCTTGTTAAAATATCAGTAGAGATTAATACTCAAATGATGGTTCGTTATGTTGTTCTGGGAAACACAGAAAGTACACCTGTGGCCTGCAGACCACTTGGAACCCAGTACAGAAGGACTGTGTTCTAATGAATGCCCTTAGGGAGACCCTAGTTCTGTTTGTCCACAGGGATTTACAGTTGTCTGAGAGGGTTTTTTTGTTTGTTTGTTCGTTTATTTATTTATTTTTGAGAGAGAGAGAGAGCACAAGTGAGGGATGGGCAGAGAGAGACACACACATACACAGAACCTGAGGCAGGCCCCAGGTTCTGAGGTGTCGGTGCAGAGCCTGGCATGGGGCTCAAACCCATGAATCGTGAGATCATGACCTGAGCCAAAGTAGGACACTTAACTAAGCCACCCAGGCGCCCTACTGTCTGAGAGTTTTGAAATGATAGAGAAATGCTAATAAGGTAAGGTCCAGCAGAAAAACCAGACACAAAGCATTGCATGTAGATGACCCTGATATGTAAAGGGGGAAAAAAATACCAAAAATGTTTCGGTGAAGACTTTTGGGTGGTGGAATTATGGAACTGTTTTGTACTTCTTCACACTTTTGCACACTGTCTAAATGTTCAACGAGGAGCCAGATTTTTAAAACACACAGTGGAGGAAAAGCTCAACACTCCAGAGGACAGAATTTTCTCTGATCGAAGCTCTTTGGATGTTGTATTTCAGGAAGAGAGCAATTGGGGCCTGTAAAGATAGTGAAATGCCAGCAAGGGAGGCTTACCTAGTTAAAAAAAAAAAAAAATCATTGGCAGTCAGTCCCCTCAGGGCAGACACTGTTTCCAGCAGTTCTGAAAACAGTTTGTTCCAAATTAACCTTTTGATGAGAGTCTCCAGCAAGCCCAGAGGTGAGAGGCCCTACCCGGGGCAGGGGAGCTGGGAATAAAGATGGGGTGCCTGTGACATCCACGACTAGACAATGAATGGCATCTCTTGACCCCTCGCTGAGGCAATTTCAGAAGCAGAGTGCTTGATCCCCAGGGGACCCAAAAGGAGAAATATCCCCAGGATTTGTACAGTGAGTTTCTGGACCAGGACGCAGGGACCTGGTTTCTTTCTGCTGTGAGCCGCTCACCTGTCAGGGGGTGGGGGGAGCTTCGAAGCCCCCCAAGGAAGCAGTCACCACCACCAAGTGCCACGCCCCACCCTTCCACGCACCGTCCACTTAAATCTGTCCGTCCTACCGCAGTGGCTGAATAGTGTCTCCCCAAAACTCCTGTCCCCTTGGGACCTCAGAATGTGACCTTCTTTGGAAATAGGATCTCTGCAGATTTAACTAAGGTAAGACTTGAGAGGAGATCATATTAAATTGGAGTAGGCCCTAAATCCAATGAGAGTGTCCTTATAAGAGACAGAAATAGGACACACAGAGGGAAGCAGGCCGTGTGAGGATGAAGGGGGTGGGGGGAGACTAGAGGGATGTGGCCACAAGCCACAGGAGCCCCCAGAAGCCCAGCAGGGGCAAGGAAGGATCCTCTCTCCACAGCTTCTAGAAGGAGGAGGGCCCTGCTGACACCTGACGTCAGCCTTCTGGCCTCCAGAACCGTGAGAGAATGCATTTCTATTGTATTTCCCACCCGGTCTGCGGAATTTTGGTTCGGCAGCCCCGGGAAATGAATACACCTACCTTCACCCACGTTCTCCACCTCTGCCTCTTGATACCGGTTCCTAACCACCTGTGACCATCTCCTGTGACTTTTCTCCTCTGTCCCTCGTTTCACTCTCAATCGGGCCACTGGTTCCAAAAGGGTCCTGAGGGGGTCCTGCCACTGACTTGCTGTGTGACTCTGGATATCAGACTCTTGCTGCATCAGATTTCCCATATGCAAACCGGGATGAATGGTAAACCAGGCACTCACTGTTACGGGGCGGGGGAGGGGGCTACAAGAAGTAATCCATGCCAAGCACTTTGGCACACCTGACACTTTGGAAACACTCAGCTGAAAAGCAAATGCTTTTCCTCAGCTACTTAGGGCCCTAAGTCCCTCCTAGGTCCATCTGCACAGCCTTGGGCAAAAACAGCCGAGAGAACAGTGAAGGATTCTGGGCTTCCCGGAACGACGTAGAGAAATTCGTGGGTGCCAACTACCAGATCTCAGAGATGTTACCACTTCAGAGTTTGCAGACTACTTCCACTCTGTGTGATGTTTGATTCTTGTAATAACTTCATGAGGTAGAAGTCATTATCCCCGTTGTATGGATAAAGAAAACAGAAGCTCAGATTGTCAATTCACGTTCGGCTAACATTTATGGCCAATCCTCTGCCTTCTTGCAAATCGGATTTGTAAATATCTGATTTCTCTCCCCTTCCATCCCTGTGTCTGTCTCAGTGGCTGGCAATAGCAAATGCCCTGACACTAACAACTTTGATGAAAGCAGGTGATCCACTTTCACATGCATAAGCTAAATACAGTGTGAAGTCGGGGATGGGTGTCCAAGTGTGGAGGGCTGTGGGTCAGCAGAGCATCTCTCAGAGACAAGACCATGTGGTGAGAATCAGCGACATCACATGTCAGCTGGGGTCCAAGGTCATCCAAAACCACTACCGTCCCAGGAATAGGGTGTGTCTGCAGTGAATTTTTTCCTCCCCCAGAACGATGATTCAGGATCTGACAAGCCCCTTATGGAGACGTTAGGGCAGGGAACTTGGAGCCAAGATGACCACGTGCTCACTCTTCTAAGCGACACTTCATCAACTGAGCCACCCAGGTGCCCCCAAAGGTAATTTTTAAAAATGGAACATGGAATGTACACCTGCCAGGGGGTCTGGACGCCCACTTTACAAACCAGTTCTTCCTGGCAAGTTCAATGCCTGTAATTCATGAGCCTTTTTGCTGGGTTGTTTGAATTTAATTATTACAAACTAATGAATATAGATAATGAGTATCCCCACCCCCGCCAGTGAAAGTCAAATGAGGTCATGCCCACTGCTCTTTCTTCCTTGTAATGCAGGAGCACGAAGCCGCCAAGGGTACACACACAGAAGGCTCAGCAAAGATCAAACCACCTGTATAAGAGCAGGCGATGCCCTGTGCCAGTTTTACTGAGCAACTGACTTCAGTGAACTATCATTTGCCCCACTGATGTTATCTGTTGGAATGTGCTGGGCTTGCAAAGTAGTCTGTATTTAATTTTTTCAACTTCGTTTTGTCTTCATAACTGTTTAACATCTATAAGCAAAAGACTTTTATACGTACATTTCTATAGGGGTTCTCCATATGGGCACCATTGATATTTGGGGCTAGACAATTCTTTTTTTTAATGTTTAATTATTTTTGAGAGAGAGAAAGAGACACAGAGAGTGATTGGGGGAGGGGCAATCTCAAGCAGGCTCCAGGCTGCAAGCTGTCAGCACAGAGTCCAACGCGGGGCTCGAACTCACAAAGAGATCGTGACCTGAGCTGAAGTCAGATCCTTAACCAACTGAGCCCCCCGGCGCCCCTGGGCCAGACAATCCTCTGATGTGAGGGTCACCCTATGCATTACAGGTCAGCATCCCGACACGCCCTGGTCCCCAAAATCATAACAGCAAAAGTGTCTCCAGACATTGCCAAATAAGCTCAGGGAGGAAGCAGGGGCAGAATCACCGCTGGTTGAGAACCAGTCTGATGCTGGTAGAAATTTAAGTAGCATTAAAATAATTAAGTCTACCTAAAAGCCTTTTTATTTTCTTTATAAGAGGAATATTCTTTGGGTTTGAGAAACCCCAACTGACACAGTAGCAGCACCCACGGATGGATATATCTGTGGCTCCACTGAAGTATAATCAATATGCTGGATCTTGATATCCTTATGTGGCCTATGTTCTTCTCTCCCCAGCAGCAGAGAATGAAAACGGACCATTCACAGGCCACATCCAGCCCACAAAGGTGTTCTTTCAATTTTGCATTAGTTTGCAACCTTTAAAAATTAGGAAACATTGGGGCACCTGGCTGGCTCAGTCAGTTAACCATCTGACTCTTGATTTCAGCTCAGGCCGTGATCTCATGGTTGGGGAGTTCGAGCCCCGTGTCAGGCTCAGAGCATGGAGCCCTGCTTGGGATTCTCCCTCTCGCTCTCCCTCTCTCTCTGCCCTTCCTCTGCTCATGCTCTTTCTCTCTCAAAACAAATAAATAAACTTAAAAAAACTAGCAGGGAATCACCTAAAATCTGAATGTTTCGCTTCTTTTGAAAAACAACAGAAGACTGGGCAGCTGGGAGCCTGCATTCCTGCACGGAAACCTCAGGTGGCACACCATAGTGGCTGTCCTCATCTCCCGTGTGCCCCATCTCCTCCCCACACCCTCACCCCCTATTATCCTACACCCGGTCCTTGGCAACTCCCTTACGGATGGCTTCCTGACTGAAAGAGGCGGACTGACAACTGACTGGAGCTGCGCCGGCCTGGCAAGCAAGCTACCGTAATCTAGACTGCATGTCTATCTCAGGCGACGCTGCCTCATTCCTTATGAGGCCTCGCTGGCACCTGAAAGCATTTGAGTTTGCAAACCGAAGCCCTACATGGTGCCTCGTGCAGCATCCTAAGACACACCTGTGATCACGCCACGCTCCCATTCATGAACTTTCGGTGGCTCCCAATGCCCATCCCGCCAAGTATGTAAAGCACTTGACAACATGGCCCCGGTCTTAATGATCAACTTCCACACACTCCCCCTACAAGCCCCGCACTCCCTTGCCCTGCATCATGCTTGCAACCTCTGTTCCTTCCCCCCTATCATCTCCTGATGACCTTCCGGTACCCATTTCAAATATTCTTTCTTATAAACCTTTTCTGGTCCTTCAAACCAGGCATGCTCTCGCCCCTGGGCGGAACAATCCCTGTGCTCTAACTGTAGCTTACTGGTAAACAAGTCCGGAGCCCCGAGGCTGCTCAGCCCCCAGCAATGAAGAGAGACTTGGGATTGCCACCTCGGTCCTAAGCACAGGATTGCTTTGCAGGGCCTTTGTGTCTCTTTGTAGCTATCAACTGCCTTGAACAGAGTAACAGGTGAGAGGAGTGTTCCAAGGAATAGGCTAGGGTATCCACCAGCTTTAAACACAGTGTGGCGGAAGGTAAATCCTCAAGTGGGCATATAGTAGGCTACCTGACGCAGCACTATGTATAATAACGAAACAATTAGGAATCTCCTAAATGGGGGTGCCGGGGTGGCTCAGTCTGTGAAGTGCCCAACTAATGACCTCAGATCTTGATGTTGGGATTGTGAGTTCATGTTCACTATGTTGAAAACAAAAAAGAAAGAAAGAAATCTCCTAAATGACTTTTAATAGGAAAAGGGTTAAATAAGCTAAAACATCCATATTACGGTTGTCATTAGTGCTACTCACTAATTCCTTGTTCGTTTCTCATAAAAGACTATACCTCCCCATATCCTTTAAAGGAAGGCAGGGCCATATGACCTGCTTTAGCCAATGAAAACATGACCAAAAACGACAGCTGTCACATGCAAACAGAAACCTTCAAGAATCTGTGTGGAAGCCTCAGAGTCCTTGTTTCTGCCTCAGTGTCTGTGAGGTTGAAGCCCCCATCAGCCTAGGCCCATGAGTGATTAGTCACCAGAGATCCCTGCTGACCTGCACTGAACAGCAAGAGAGGAAAACACATTGTTATTGTGTTAGGCTACTGAAACTTGAGGGATGTTTGTTACTGCAGCCTAGCCTAGCCCATGCTGACTGGTATACATTCCAGAGAGTACAATGTAGCACTCTAAAGACGAGACCAACAACTATAAACATGTGCGCACCTAACAACAAAGCCCCCAAATACATGAAATAAAACTAACTCGCAGAACTGATGGGGGAAACAATTTAATAATAGTAGTTGAATACTCTTTATACTTTAAATATTTAGTAATATTTTAATATTCCACTCCCAATTATTGGTAGAAGAAACACACAAAATCAGCAAGAACAGAGATTCTTGGAAAACAGGGAATAGGAAATATTCCTAAGTGAAAAAAGAGAATTACAAAAGGACGTACATAGTAAATATGTAAAATAAATATTTATACACAAGACAGTGATGTGTATGCAAATACACAGAAAACAGTCTAGAAGGATACACAGTGAACTGGCAATGTTGGTGAATTTGGGGGAACAGGGAATAAAGCCCCCAGAAATGTAAGGGCAATCAAGGATATTTTAGTGCTTGCTATCTGTAATATTCTATTTTTAACCAAGAGAACGAGTCATGCATTCTATCAATATTTGTAACAATCAAAACGAAAAAAAAATAATAAAGGAACTTCTGTGACAATGGCCTTGACCTGAAATAAAGGAAGAAAAAGAGCATGGCCTGAATTGAAATAAAACAGATCAATAATAGTAATGCACTGATGCCATTTATTGAGCACTTACTATAGGCCAGGCAGTAAAGCAACTACTCATACGCGTTAGCTTGAAACCTCACAAGAGCCTCATGAGAGAGATGAAGTTATGAATTTCAATGTTAAATAAAGAGCAACTCAGGGAGGGGAAACGCCTTTCCTAAGTTTACATTCTATAACGCAGTCTCTTGACTTCAGTAAATAAACTCAGTGCTTAGGATGGGGATGGCAGGTTCCCAGTGCACCTGCTCACAGCACAGAACAGGGTGGAAGGGAGGAAGGGCTGGAGCACAAAGAAGCAGAGTTTCTGGGGCGCCTGGGTGGCTCAGTCAGTTGAGCGTCCAACTTCAGCTCAGGTCATCATCTCACAGTTCTTGAGTTCAAGCCCCACATCGGGCTCACTACTGTAAGCCTGTCAGTGCAAAGCCCGCTTCAGATCTTCTGTATCTCCTGCCCCCTCCCCCACTTATGGTCTCCTAAAAAATAAATATTAAAAAGAAAAAAAAAGAAGCAGAGTTTCTGAATTTAGGGCCCACCTGGCCTCAAAATGGATTTGCAGACAACAGGTGGCAAAGTCCTAAGAGGGCAAACAGGAATCTGTGGACTCACCGTAGGAGGACACACAACAATCCTCCTCATTTAATAATAGCTACTCAGGTCCTGTCCTTACTCCTGATACTCCTGTTTTATCTATCTTTGAGAAGCAGTTAACAGTGCAGGCGTCTAGCTCAGAGACCCTGGTGCCTAAGTGTGAATCCTGGCTTCTCTTCATTCACTGTGTCACTTTTAACTTCTTATTTAACCCCTCTCGGCCTCAGTTTCCTCATCTGTAAAATGAGTGTGATCATCAGGCCTCCCTCAAATGGTTGTTATAATGACTACATGAGCCAATATATGTAAAATCTTCAGAATAGCACTGGGCACATTAAATACTAAGGAAGTGCTGGCTGCTGCCACGACTATTCTTTAATTGCACAAATGCCACCTGTGGTGCCTGGCACATGATAAATGCTCAGAAAATATTAAGCAAGTGGAATAAGGCTGTTGTTGAAGCCACACGGTGAGACCTTATCATAAAAAACTTTTAGAGACACTTCTAATAACCAAGGTAGTTAGCACCCCGGCTTTGGAGTCAGGAAGTCCTAGACTCTGCCACTAACGGGCTGTGTGCCTCTGGGTAGGTTACTTGGCCTCTCCAAGCCTCAGCTTACTCATCTGTAAAATGGAGATGTTGATACTATCTACTCATATCTACTCAGTATCACTACATGATACTGCTGTGAGAACCAAATTCAATCAATACTAAGCCCCTTGCACCATGTCAAGCACTTAACAGTTACTCATTAAATGACAGTAATTATTATCAACAGCTAAGTGAATACACCGGACTCACTTAACCCTCGGCCTTTCCATCACAAATAATGTTACAACGGCATCCACAGAGAATGCAGAGCTAGTAGTTTGAACCTTTGAAAATAAAAAAGAAGTAATCAGTAAATAGTAGATGCTCTTCTTACATATATGCATGCAAATCCCTGAAGAGTTTAGCAAATGTATGTTTGTGTGACAGCTATTTATGGAGGCTGTATACTTTTATTTGCCTAGAATTTGATGCACTAAATGTAAACAAAGTATGATGAAGACTCTAATAGAAGCACTACCCAGACAGAAGCCAGGGCTCCTTCCCAAGCTCTCTGGAAGCTTCGCTCCTCCGCAGGCATGTTGATGTGGTATATTTAGGCTGCTAATCACACCCAGAAATGTTCCCACCTATCTGAAGACAGGGCAAACCCAACGAGTCTCAAATTAGCAACAGCCTACAAAATCTCATCAGCCAATCTAATGCAAATGCTTTAACTTCTGCTCAGAGACGTGCTGTGAGAAATTCTCCCAAACAGGCTGAAGTTCATGGCTCAATATCAGCTAAGAGCATGAGGTAATGAACCTCTTGGTCAGAGTCTCTGTGGCTGATAGCGAACATGTCAGTCAACTTCAGGTGAATGAAAGTACAGTCTGCACAGATTAGGAGAGCTCCCTAGTTAAAGAAAATCCAGGGTGTCTGGGTGGCTCAGTTGGCTAGGTGTCCGGCTTCGGCTCAGGTCATGATCTCATGGTTCGTGGGTTCGAGCCCTGCGTCGGGCTCTGTGCTGATGGCTAGCTCAGAGCCTGGAGCCTGCTTCAGATTCTGTGTCTCCCTCTCTCTCTGACCCTCCTCTGCTCGCCCTGTCTCTGTCTCTCAAAAAAATAAATTAAAAAAAAAAAAAGAAAATCCAAGCAGATCATATGGTAGGGTGAACAACAGTCACAAATGAAGGAGTTGGGGGAATTTTACATGACTTTGTGTATGTCATTTCTAAAGATCCAGAATTAACAGAGTTCATAGATGTGATGACTAAGGTACCAGACAAGTGTCTCAGATGAGTGACAAAGAACTATTTCAGAAGAATGGAAACACAAATAGACCAAATTAAACACAAATACTTAGAGCTATAAGAAATAAGCTCTCAGAGTAGAAAATATCCATTCTCACTTGGGGATTCACTCCTCTGTCATGATTAAGCTGCTCCCATGTACCAGACACACACAAGCATGGTCTCTCCCTAATGGGGCTTACACCGTTTTGGCGAGGGAGGAAAAAGAAAAGGAGCATAAGCAAAGAGAATACAATTCATCCTTGTTATTCATGGATTTCTTATTGTAGATTTGCCTGCTTGAAAAAATGTATTTGGAACCCCAAAATCAATTGACATGGTGTTTTCAGTCATTTGGGGACATACGCAGAGCAAATAAACAATTTGAGTTGCCCATTGAGGTCAAAGTGCCGCTCTGGCCTCTCATTTCAGCTCTCTTTCTATGGTCTATTTAGAGCCACATTTTTGTGTTTTTTGTGATTTCACTGTTTAAAGATGGTCCCCAAGCATAGTGGTGACATGCTGTCTAGAGTTCCTAAGCACAAGAAGGCTGTGATGTGCCTTACACAGAAAATTTGTGTTAGAGACGCTCACCCAAGCATGAGTAACAGTAGTTTTGGCCAGGAGTCCAACGTTAATGTATAGTAAATAAGGTGTCTTTAAACAGAAACACACACAAAACAAGGCTGTATATTGATCAGTTGGTGAAAACGTGACCAGATTGTTACAGGAACCCACCCCTGGATCCTCTGGAGCAAAGGTTCCGTGCTCATTAATTCAGCGATGACTTTATAGAACATAACTATTGTGAATAATGAGAATCAACTATAATCCAAATCTATAAATGCAATGATGCAAATAACTGAGCTGAAGTAGAAGTAAACAGAGGATGCCCTACTTTAGATTATTAGAGTCTGTAGTGTATAATGGAGTCTAGCTTTCGTGTAAGAAAGAGGTACTATTAATTAATACACTTTAGTATATATATGTACATTTGTTTTGTTGACAAAGGCTAAAACCTACATTTAAAAACTCACCAAATGAACCTATCTGTATCTCATGTTGGTGACACAACTATACAGAGGGGGAAAAATGTGTTCTTTTAAAACACAGTGTTTATGAGACCAATTTGAAAATAAACTATTAAAAAATAATAATAAAAATAAAACACAGTGTTTGGAGTGTATATGTATCTATCAGGATACATCCTTATGACCAACAAAATTGCAAAATTATTAATTATATTAAGTATTATCTTAATTATATGAAGTATTCTTATTTAAATATTAACATATAAATAGCATTATTTTCAAACATAGGTAAGTATCCAGGCCAACATAGTTAGAAACCAAGACTCTTCGCTTAAGAGAAATGAGATACAAATATAAAATCAGAAGTTAAGTAAAATCATATAATCTTACATTTGAGTTGAAAATATCATTTTGAATTCACTTTTCTCTTTCTAAAAATATATGTATTTTCCAACTCTGTCAACAGAAATGATAAGCCGGTAGCAATGAGCACCACTGGGGCCCAACTGTGATTTCTAAGCACCCTTCTCTCTAAAAGGAATCAGGGCTTCTTTGAGAAACGGCTGATTCCAGAAGGAAGGGGAACACAATAATCCTGGGACAACTTATTGCACCAAAAGCCATGGAAACCACTCAAGACAACTGAGATCGTATCCAAAAAGCCTGGGAGGCAACTTCAAGTGGTTCCCAATGGCCAAAAATGTACATTTCGAGCTTCAAAAAAAATAATGTCTAAAATGGGTCTAAACATAATTTTTTTTCAATCCATTAACTTAAACAATATTCTTAAGAATCACTGGTCATCTTTGGATGCTGCTGGTGTACCAACACTATATTTGAAAAATTGTTAGGTAGAGGGAAAGAATAGGCATGTATCCTGCCTTTACACATAAACTGTACTTCAGGGTAATCACAGGTAACCACAAAGGTGATAAACAAAATTATCTATAAAGTAATTCTAGCTTAAAATGCAGATTTTAAGATAGATATGATAGAATTCAGAAAGCATCCCACCGCAATCCCTAATGGAATAAGACATTTAGATACAACTGTCAGTGGAGGCAGTCATCGGGCAAAAGCCTGTAGGGACACGTTACAATGGGTAGATCGGGCTGACAACACCTGATCCCATAGGATCAATCTCAGCATCGCTAAAAGTGCAATATCCAGATTTGTTTGCAATGCTCACACTAGGATTCTTGCAAAAGAAAAATAAGTAAGCCCGAATCTAATCAACCATCTCTAGAGTTAGCTTTCATTTGACAGAAAATACGGGTTACAGGAACAAGGCGAACTGTACACCAAGGAGCAAAGAAACGCCATAGGACAAATGACTCCATTTCTTCAACAAATAAGTGATGTGGGGAAAAGAGAAGGGGGACCGTGAAGATTAAGAACTTAAGAGACTATCAACCAAATGCAATGTGACTTCCTTTTTTATGGATCCTCATTCAAACCAATCACCTACAAAGAGATATTTTGAAACTCTCTGGAGAGGGGCTCCTGGGTGGTTCAGTCGGTTAATTGGCCGACTTCGGCTCAGGTCATGATCTCACAGTTCATGGGTTCAAGCCCCACGTTGGGCTCTATGCTGACAGTGTAGAGCCTGCTTGGGATTCTTCCTCTCCTCTCTCTGCCCCTCTCCCTCTCGCTCTCAATCTCTCTCTCAAAATAAATAAACTTAAAAACATATGCTTAAAAAAAATAAAAATAGGAGTGCCTAGGTGGCTCAGTCAGTTAAACATGTTGACTTTGGCTCAGGTCATGATCTTAAGGCTTGTGAATTCAAGTCCTGTGTTGGTCTCTGTGCTGACAGCTCAGGTCCTGGAGCTGCTTCAGATTCTGTCTCAGTCTCTCTCTCTCTCTTGGGCCCTCCCCCTACCTCTCTCAAATATAAACATTAAAAAAATAAAAAATTTTTAAAATTCTGTCTCTTTCTTTCTCTCTCTCTCTCTCTCTCTCTCTCTCTCTCTCTCTCTCTCTCTCTCTCTCACACACACACACACACACACACACAGAGTGGGATGGAGACAAATGAAACAAGATTGCCAAGTGTCACGTATTATTAAATCTAGGTGATACACAAAAGTTCATTCTACTATTTTTTCTTTTCTGTTAAAATTTTCTGTTAAAAAGGATTTCAAAAGTAATAAATTGTAGGGACACCTGGGTGGCTCCGTCAGTTAAGCTCCAATTCTGGATTTCGGCTCAGGTCATGATCTCACAGTTCGTGAGACTGAGCCCTGCACAGGGCTTCACGATGGTAGCATGGAGCCTGCTTGGGATTCTGTCTCCCTCTCTCTCTGCCCCTCCCTCTGCTCGTGCTCGTGCACGCTCTCTCTTTCTCTCAAAATAAATAAATAAACAGGGGTGCCTGGGTGGCTCAGTTGGTTAAACATCCAACTTCAGCTCACGTTATGATCTCACAGTTTGTGGGTTCAAGCCCCATGTCAGGCTCTGTGCTGACAGCTCAGAGCCTGGAGCCTGCTTCAGATTCTATGTCTCCTCTCTCTGCACCCCACCCCATCTCTCTCTCGGTCAAAAATAAATAAAAATTTAAAAAAATTTAAATACATAAACATTAAAAAAGTAATTATAATAAATTATCCGCTCTTGCCCTTACTCCTTAAAGGGGAAGAGACCTCATGCTGATAATTTTCAATATGTAGTGGTATCTTGGGTAATAATTATATAATACCGGCAGCGGCCATAAGCTATTCATATTATTACTTTCTCCATGCCTGATATTAGGCTAAGCATTTTACATGTATTATTTCATTAAATCCTAACCCTGAGTGGGAGGTCCTGTGACTATCTGCATCCTACAGATGGAAAAACTGAGACACAGAGCTGTTCACAGACACAACTCAAGAACAAACCAGAGATCTGGATGCAAGCCTGATCCCAAAGTGTGTCCTTATCTACCGCGCAACATGGCCCAACGCAGCCTTTTCAGAAACGAAATAATGGCTGCCCATTGACCTTTCTCGTGCACATGTGGAATCGGACATCAGAGAAAGGGAAGAAAACCAGCTCTCCCTCCATCTTCGCCTCGGTTTCCTGCTCAGGAAACCACCCAAAGCTTCGCCGGCCCATCGTACTTTCTGGAATGGAAACAGGAATCTTGGTAACTTGTGGACAGGGATGTGATGAGCAGCGACATCGAGTCCAGGGCAGGCCCGAGGACAACGAACACTCCCACTCCGTAATTCCTAATTAGCATCTCTCAGCTAGGAGTCTGGAGGCTGCGGCCTTGGCGGTGAATTGGCGTTTGATCTGCACACGTCAGGGCTGCTTTCGATGGAGGAAACTGCTCGGTCTCTCCCAGAAGGGACCCTACCGGTGCCGTTTCCAGAGCACTCTCTGGCACTGAGGAAGTTTCCCTGAACATCCATCCTCCTTGTCGGGTGTTTACATCAACCCAGAGAAGAAAAATCGCTTAGCAGCCACCGGCAGAGAAAGCCACAGACGGCCTCGCCGTTGGCAGAGGTGGCCCGGTGACCTTCACCACCCACCCTCCCCCTGCGAGGTGGAGGCATGATTAAGATCAAAGAGCGTCCCTGGCAAACTGCCTTTGGGCAGGTGTCCAGGAGGGACACAGCCCGGCCCCAGGACAGCACATCCCACAGCTCTAAAACCCTGCTCCACCCATGAGCACCCAGAAAACTTACTTGGCCTCCCTGTTGTGTCACGTGTCAGACGTGATGGCACCCACCTCACGGGCTACCGCGTGGAGGACAACAGGATAACCCCCGGGAAGCGCGTTGCCCCGTCTCCGACACGTGGTCGGCACCAAATGACGCTGATCATTTATGGGTAATGATCTTGTCATCGTTCTGTTATTTAAAAAAGAAAAAATGAACCAGGGCTTTCCCAGACACCAAACACCGGTATGTGAAGGCAAGGTAATCGGTAGATTCCCGTATAAAATAAGTACCCGAAAAAAGTCATTCTTCCATTCTTTGTTTCTTCTTTTTTTTGAACTGTAGGAAAAGGCATCTACCATAAAGCGGACAGTTTTGACCATCTGTAAGCGTACAGTTCAGTGGTCCTAAGTACATTCTCATTGTCGAATGACTATCACCACCAAGCACCTCCAGGACCCTACATCTTCCCAACCTGAAACTCTGTCCCCATGAGAACAGGGACCCCCCACTGCGCCCTCCCGCAGCCCTGGGGACGGCAATTTGCTCAACGCTAGCTTTCTCGTGTAAACCGAGTAATGTAGTACAGCTGCCCCTAAAACAACATGAGTGTGAACGGTGTGGGTCCACTTATGCATGGATTTTTTTTTCCCAATAAATACAGAACAGTACTGTCAATGTATTTTCTCTTCCTTACGATTTTTTCTGCTTACTTTGTTGTAGGAATATGGCACACAATACACAAAACATCCAAAATGTTATTGTTAATTGACTTTTTATGTTACTGGTTATGCCTTCTGGTCAACAGAAGGCTATTAGCAAGTAGTTAAGTTTTAGGGGAGTCAAAAGTTATATACAGATTTTCTTTTTTTTTAATTTAAAAAAAATTTTTTTACATTTATTTATTATTGAGAGACAGAGTGTGAACAGGGGAGAAGCAGAGAGAGAAAGATAGCAGGCTCCAGGCTCCGAGCTAGCAGTTAGCACAGAGCTTGACATGGGGCTCGAACCCACGAACCTTGAGATCATGATCTGAGCCGAAATCAGATGCTCAACCTACTGTGCCACTCAGGCGCCCCTATATGTGGGTTTTCAAATGCATGTGGACAGTTTCCCTAACCTGTGCTGTTCAAGGAGCAACTGTATTTGTCATTTGGTGTCTGACTTATTTAACTCAATATTTTCTTAGGTCATCTGTGCTGTAGCCTCCTCCTGTTCATGACTGAATACGATTCCACTGTGTGGATATATTACATTTTCTTTATCCACTTGTCCATCAATTGGCATCTGGGTTGTTTTCACCTTTTGGTTACTGGAAATAATGCTGCTATGAACAACTGTGTACAAATTCTGTTCAAGTCCATGCTTTCAATTCTTTGGGTATATATCCAGAAGTGAAATTGCTGGATCATACAGTACTTCTGTGTGTGATTCTTCTTTTAGGAACCTCCTTGTTTCTACCAACAAACAGAATTACTTTTCTTGTTGAATACTTATAAGCCAAGCACTTGGATTATTTTCCCCTATTTATGTTTTTTTTTTTTTTTTGAGAGACAGAGAAAGGCAGCTCAAGCAGGGAAGGGTCAGAGAGAGAGGGAGACACAGAATCTGAAGCAGGCTCCAGGCTCTGAGCTAGCTGTCAGCACAGAGCCCGACGTGGGGCCTGAACCCATGAACCGTTGAGATCATGACCTGAGCTGAAGCCAGACGCTTAGCTGACTGAGCCATCCAGACGCCCCAATTTTTCCCTCTCATTTAATCCTCACAGAAATTGCAGTAGACACATTACCTCAGTTTTACAAATGAGAAAATGGACCTCAGGACCTACCTGAAATTGGGTGGGTAATGTGCATGGCACCGAACTTAGCAAAGGCAAGTGCTGGGACCTGAACTCAGATCTGGACGACTCTGAAGCCCGAGATTTCTCAGCAGGCAGTGTTGTCACCACTAGAAAGGAAAAAATATCTATCCTTCTCTTTAAAGTACATGTGGCTGTGGCCTTAGGGGTCAAGAAAAGGGACCACGTAAACCCAGAAATTCAGCATCGCTGCCACTGTGTTATTTCAGACAAGTCCTTGTCATTTTGCATCTCAATCTCTTCAGTGGCAAAGCGAGTTAATACTCCTAGGAGTATACCCCAAAGAACTGAAATCAAGGATTCCCCAAATCCACATATGCTCATGTTCATAACAGCATTATTCCCGAAGCAAGAAAGTGGGACCACCCCAAATGTCCCTCAACAGATGGGTGGATAAACAAAATGTGGTCTGGTCACACAACGGAATATTACTCGGACGTAAAAAGGAACAAGGTGATGATAAACGCGATGCTACATTTCATAAGCCAGACGAAAGGACAAGTATTGTATGATTTGCACTTATACATAGTACCTAGAATGTGCAAGCCCATAAACACAGAAAGTAGAGGTCACCAGCCACTGGGGGAGGGAGGAAGAGGGTGTTATTTCACAGATTCCGAGTCTATGCAGGGGATGATAAAAACGTTCTGGGTGTAGGAGCACTTGGGTGCCTTAGTCCGCTGAGCATCCAATTGTTGATTTCAGCTCAGGTCACGATCTCATGGTTCGTGGGATCGAGCCTCGCACTGGGCTCGGTGCTGACAACATGGAGCCTGCTAGGGATTCTCTCTCTCTCCCTCTCTCTGCCCCTGCCCGGCTCTCTCTCTCTTGCCCTCTCATGCTCTCTCAAAATCAATAAATAAACATCTACTTAAAAAAACACTTGGTTTCAGACAGTGGCAATAATTATACCACACTGTCAATGTACTTAACATCACTGAATCATACACTTACACATGGCTAAAATGATAAATAGTATGCATGTTTTACCACAGTAAAAATTTTAATGGAATGCGTTAACATTGGGCTCTCCGAGGATTAGATCCGTGCTCCTCGAACTTGACGGTGCACACAAATCACCTGGCTGTATGAAAATGCAGTTCAATGAGTCTGAGCCAGGCTCTGAGGCTCGGCGTGTCACCGGCTCCCGGGTGACACCAGTGCCACCCACCCACGGACGGCGCATTGGGCAGCCACATACACAGAACCCAGGCGAGTGCCCGGCATTTGGTAAGAGCCAAGCAAACGCTAGCTATGGTTACAGAGTGAACCCTGACGTCAACCCAGACTTTTCAAACAACTTGGGTCTTTCCCTGGTAAAACGCTCACTTCAAGAAAAAAGCAGCACACTTTGACCTGCCTCTGAAACTTCGGAACCCCCAAGCACATTCTTTTTACAGAAGCCACAGGAGCCTTGTAGAACAGAGCCTTCAGTGGCTGTGTCTCCCACAGTCCTCTGGAAACGTTTCTCTCTAAGCAGCACATGGAAAAAAACACCAAGCTTGACAAACATTTCCATTGTAAATAATCTAAGCAAAAACAGAGGCATGTATAACATACAGGGGGAACCTCGGGCTAGCCCTGTCCACCCCGGTTCCGGGACAACCCCCAGATTCTGCTGATGGCCCCGGAGTTCATTTTTACCTGTCCCCAGCATCTGCTCAGGGCCTGCAAGTGAGAAATAGATGGAAATAGAGACCAGGGCTGCAGACACTGAGTCAAAAGGGGACACATGCCTGTGACTTGGCTTTAAGACGTGCTCCTACATCCATCCCCTTGCTAACCAGGGCGTCCGTGCTTGGACTTGGGGTGGAATGTACAGTCAAGACTGACAAGATCATGCCCGCCAAACCTAGAAACGACAGTCGTCCCCTCCTCCCTTCTCTCTGCCCCCGTCTGCCCCAGTGTGGAGCTGAAAGTCTCCCGTACGTGTCTGGTTCAACACTGCAGCTTGGTTTTCTGCTTTAGGGGTTCAATCCGCTATGCACGAGCCCACACCATAGGAACAATTCAACCAGAATTGTTGAATTCAAACAGAGCTGAGAACAATCTGGAACACCAAGCTCACATTATTATAGGCCAGGCAGATTCATGTCTATAGGTTGACCCTACCTGCAGTAGCTAACGCTTAAGAACACTGTCAAATGCCAGACATACGCGGAGCTAAGTGCTGGGTACATATTAACTAACCCTCATAACCACATTATCAGGCAAGCATAGTCATTATTCCATGTGCAGAGACAGGGAAAGTGAGATGCTGAGGAGAAGCCCAAAGTCAGGGCTCAAAACTGGGACAGCCAACACTGTTACCCAAAACTTAAACCTATCTCAAAATAAGAAATTTTTCAAAGTTTATTTATATTTGAGAAAGAGAGAGAGCACAGGGGAGGGGCAGAGAAGAAGGGGGAGCAGAGGGTCTGAAGCAGTGTCTGCGCTGTCAGCACAGAGCCCGATGCGGGGCTCGAACTATCCAACTGTGAGATCACCACCTGAGCCGAAGTTGGACGCTCAACTGACCAAGCCACCCAGGGGCCCCTCAAAATCAAAAATTTTAAATGGGACATCATAGGACTGACATATGTAGACAGCCAAATTCAAGAGTCCAAACTTAGCCATAAACACACAAAAAGACAGAACAAGACATTCACTCACATCCAATATAAAAACACGAATGAGGTCTACACTCTGGAGTCCCTGTTCCTGGTCCTAGCGTGAAGTGCTTATCACGGAGCAGTCATGAGTGACTGACAACAAGGACACACCTCCCTTGTTACGGTCACGCTGCCGGATTTGGCAGATAAATGGGTATTCAGTTAGGTCTGAGTTTCAGATAAACAGAAATAATATTTTAAGCCTTTTTTTTAACATTTATTCTTTTTTGAGAGAAAGAGAGAGACAGAATGTGAGTGGGGGGCAAGTCAGAGAGAAGGGAGAGACACAGAATCTGAAGCAGCTTCAGGCTCTGAGCTGTCAGCACAGAGCCCGACATGGGGCTTGAACTCACAGACTGCGAGATCATGACCTGAGCCGAAGTCAGACGCCCCAACAAAAATAATATTTTAGTAAAAATAATGTCCTATGCAATATTTGGGCATACTTATATTACAATAATATTCATTATTTTACCCAGCATTCAAGTTTAACTGAGCATCTTGTATCTTATCTGGCAACCCTACAGTTGGCAAGTGTTAAACATTCATTAACCAAAAGCAATCCAGCCAGGCCCTGCCTTGTGGGTCCACGGTCTCCCATGCACTTTTTTTTTTTCCCCTTAAAATGTTTATTTAATTATTTTTGAAAAAGAAAGAGCACAACAGGGGAAAGACAAAGAGAGAGGGAGACACAGAATCCAAAGCAAGCTCCAGACTCTCAGCTGTCAGCACAGAGCCCGATGCCGGACTCGAACTCAAGAACCATGAGATCACGACGTGAGCCAAAAGCTTAACCTGACGCTTAACTGACTGAACCATCCAGGCATGCCACCCAAGCACTGTTCAAAAACCCTTTGTTCCAGAGAACCTGGGTGGCTTAGTTGGTGAAGCTCCCAACTTGGGCTCAGGTCATAATCCCATGGTCGTGGGTTTGAGCCCTGTGTCGGGCTCTGGGCTGACAGTTCAGAACCTGAAGCCTGCTTTGGATTCTGTGTCTCCCTCTCTTTCTGCCCCTCCCCCACTCGCACTCTGCCTCTCTCTCAAAATTAACTAAACGTTTAAAAAACTTTTTAAAAAAAGAAACGCAAATAGTCATGCTCTTCCTCCACAGCAGCTACGGTGACAGGATGTGGAAGCAGGGTTCCCAGTGGCCTTCCTGCCACCACCGGCAAGACAGCCTGACTGAAAGCAGTACAGGCAGAAAGCAGAGCTCAGGGACAGAGAGAAGGGTCCCTACCTACATTCTCTAAGTACCTGGGTCCAGCCACGCTGAAGCGAGGGCTACCCGTAAACTTCTCAATGATATAAGGAAGAACTTTTTGCAAAAGCAATTGGAGGTACGTTTCTGTTACTTGCGACCAAGAGTTCAGGTTCATGCAACCAGTAAATACCATCATTTTTCACATTGGACAACAGGCAAGATGAAAGAAGTATCTGGAAATCCTTATAGCATGGGGAATATAGTCAATGTATTGTAAAAGCATTGTATGCGGACAGATAGTACCTATCCTTGTGGGAGGCACTGCATCACGTACCGGATTGTCGAATCGCTATGTTGCACACCTGAAACTAATGTAATATTGTGTATCAACTATACTCAAATATAAATTTTTTTAATCTGGAAATCCTGTTTGCTGTAATTTCTAAATATATCCAAAATCCAACCACGGTTCACTAGTTTGGCGTGAGCCACCTTCGTCTCTCACCTCCACAGTCTTTTAACTCCTCTGGCTGCTTCTGCTACACAATCTATTCTCAACCATCAGCTAAATGAATAATATTTTTTTAAGTTTATTTATTTTGAGAGAAAGAGAGAGAGAGAGAGAGAGAGAGAGAGAGAGAGAGAGAGAAACTCACATGCACGTAAGTGGAGAAGGGGCAGAGAGAGAAGGAGAGAGAAAATCCTAAGCAGACTCCATGCTGTGAGCACAGAATCTGACACAGGGCTGGATCCCCTGAATCATGAGATCCTGACCTGAGCCTAAATCAAGAGTTGGATGCTAAACCAACTGGGTCATTAAGGGGCCCCTGGAAGGATAATATTAAAACTCAAGTCAGATCATGTGTTGCTCCTCTGTGCAAACACCTCCAATGCACCTCATTTCACTTAGTAAAACTCTCTACAGCTGCTCCGACCTGATTCTCAATGCTCCACTCCAGTCGCACAAGCTTCTGGGCTGTTCCTCCATGACCTCAGGACCTTTGCATGAGCTGTTGCCTCACCCGCAACATTCTTCTGCCTGCCCTGGGTACCTTCACTCACTCACTTTCTTTCGATCTTTGCTCAAATGTCACCTTTCCATGAAGCCTGCTCTACTTTGCTTTTTTGCTATAATACTTACCACCTTCCATTACTTTTCCTTATTCTTATGTTGATTTATTGTCTGTCTCCCCTGAATAGGCACAACAGCAGGACTCTTTGCTTGTTTTACTCAAAGGATGTGTCCCCTGCACCTAGAATGCTGTACGTCGTAGGTGCTCAATGCCAGGATATGGTAGTTGGGATGACGCAAACCCAGGAAGAAGGAAACGGGTCTGGGAAAGAGAAGATCAGTGTCAAGGAGACAGACAAAGGCTGGAGCACAGGGGAGTGCCCGACGACTCCTGCTCCATCGGATCCCGGTTCCAAGGTGGTATCTGGGCTCGGCCCACCCTCTGCCATGCTGGCTCCACCTTTGCAAAAAGCTCCTCGCTCCCATCTTAGCAAACAACTAGGGGCAACTGGCTGTGAGAAAATGTGATTATGCACATATGACTGAACGGTTAAGGGGGAGAGCCCTCCTCTTAATCTGAGTTAATTTAAGACTGCTCTCATTAGCCTTAATCTGATCAAATAATGACCAGCGTCTCGGACCTGTAGCACGCTACTAATGAATTTTTCATAACTCTGTAGAGACATTTTCTGCCCTGCTGTTAATAATAAACCACAAAGCATGGGGTTTTAAATGTATTTCCATTTCGCCACCTTTCCTCCCGGCCTAATGCCCCCTCCCCCTCCCCCCTGCCCATCTGGAGGTCTTGACCATGTACCATTATTAAGGGAGGGCTTGCGTTTGTGGCGGTGTTCAAGGCCCTGCTTCCACCTTGGGGGACCAATAAATTCATGTTATGCTTTCAAATCATATTTCAGAAATGGAGATCATAGATTAGACTTTTATTCAATTTGGCAAATGAGACCGCCTCATTTTTCTATAATGAGGAGGAGAGGAGGCAGGGAAAGGATGCAAAGGAGCCCAGTTTAGAGAAAGGAAGAAGAGCTGTCCCACTCTGTCGCCTACAAATGGGCCTGAATCGCTCTATAACCCAGCCACGCTGGACTCACGTGGTCCCTCAGGCACCCCGTGATCTTTCTACCCCTTGGCTTTTGCACACACCGTCCTTCTGCCCGGAACAGCCTGTCTTCATCTCCAGTTAATTCCATCATCCTTCAAGTCTTATCTTTACTCTCGCATCACTAGAACCCTGAGCAAATACTGTGTCCCAGTACCCAGCACAGTACCTAGTACTCAGCACCTAGCACCGCATCTGACATGCAAAACATATATTTGTACATCATAAACCCCTTGTGGGCAGGATGCCTTGTCTGCCTAATACACGTAACACAAAGCAGGATGCATGAAGGAGAGTGTGGGTGTGAGCTGGGGCTAACCCACCAGGTGCCCCTTCAGAGCAGACCCCGGAAATGACTGAAGACATACCCCAGCGCCAAATCCGTGACCCTTCTCTCGGAGTTTCCTTTCAGACACTGTGCCCAGAACACCGTCATGTTTTCAGATACACATCTTATTCAACCCTGGAGAGCAGGTTTGACTATTTTCATGTACTAAGTAGACAAAAGTCACTGGGACTCAAAGGGCCATCATCAAGGCTACCATTTGGGATAAAGAAAAAATAAGAGACTTGCTTTCTTGTAAAGTGACTCTAAAGATGGCTTTCAAGGAGGTCTTTAAGGACAAGGCAATGCCTTCCACTGTGTCTGCTTCAAAAGTACAGCGCTCTTAGGGCACCTGCAGGGCTCAGTCGGTTGAGCGTCCAATTTTGGCTCAGGTCATGATCTCACGGTTCATGGGTTCAAGCCCCATGTCAGCTCTGTGCTGACAGCCTGGAGCCTGCTTTAGATTCTGTGTCTCCCTCTCTCTCACCCGTCCTCCACTTGTGCTCACTCACTCTCTTCTCTCCCAAAAAATGAACACTAAAAAAAATTTTTTAAGTACATCTCTCTTTTGTGCATAAGTATTTTGATCTGTGGTTTAGGAAAATATCTGACTAAGGATTAATGCAATAATAGTTATATGGTTATGTTTAAAACAGAGTACTTGGTATTAGAAATTTACATTGAGGGGCTGCCTGGGTGGCTCAGTCACTTAAGTGTCTGACTTCAGCTCAGGTCATGATCTTACAGTTTGTGGGTTCGAGGCCCATGTCAGGCTCTGTGCTGAAAGCTAGCTCAGAGCCTGGAACCTGTCTTCGGATTCTGTGTCTCCCTCTCTCTCTGACCCTCCCCTGTTCATGCTGTCTCTCTCTCTCTCTCTCTCTCAAAAATAAATAAAAAACATTAAAAATTTTTACAATAAAAGAAATACACATTGAGGGGTCCCTGGTGCCTCAGTCAGTTCAGGGCTGACTCTTGGTTTCAGCTCAGGTCATATCTCATGGTTTGTGAGTTCAAGCCTCACATTAGGTTCTGTGCTGATGGTGCAGAGCCTGCTTGGGATCTTCTCTCTCACCCTCTCTCTCTGCCCCTCCTGCACACTCACTCTCTCTCTCTCTCTCTCAAAATGACTAAATAGACTTAAAAAAAATACAATATTGTGGATGCAATATTGTGATGGTTTAGGAATTGCTTCAAAATAATCTAGGGATGATGGAGGGGAGGAGTTACTGGCTATAATTTGATATTACTGAGTTTGTGTGGCGGGTACAGAGGGTCCATTATGCTTTCCTCCTACTTCTGCATCGGTGTGAAGTGTGTGTATGTGTGGCCCCAGTCACCTCTCTTATTCTGCCCGCATGTAGACTGAAAATAAGCAAAATCATCAAATCAACAGGTGATGGGCCATCCCACCTTCTCCAGGCTAAATGGTATAACCTTAATTTTTCTCAAACCATGGATGGGTAGGATTGGGAGAAAAACATCTGAAATAGCAATAACGAACCACTGGTGTTCACAAATTATTTCGATAGTGTTGATTACCTGCCCCTCCTCTTCCTATTATTTAAACATATACACACACATGGGAATTAAAGACAGAATGGTGACGCTCTCAACCAGATAACAAAGAGACAATGTCTGCTTTTATTTATAGTTTTGATTCTGGGGTTCCATCGGAAAATGGAAACACCCAACAATATTAGACCTAAATCCTATCCATTGGCAACACTGACATACGTAGATGTGACATGCTCTCCAATTCACCATGGCCCTTATATGTCACCTCCCAAATATCCCACCGCCGGCCTATTTTCCTTTCCTGCCGGGTCCCAGAAACCAACCGACTGTGGGATCCCTGGAAATCAGAAGCCTCCTCTAGAAAACCTGTATCCCTTTGTGATGTCATTTCAGAAAAATGTCATCTTACATGAGGCGTCCTTGTCATTGATGTGATTCTAACTGTATTTATTTCAACATAAAGTGTGCGTTTTTAAAAACCAGGCCCGCCTCAAGTCTCTCGGCTCCTTACAAGTTGATTCACAGATGCAGTAAAGTGACTTTATATATTTTTTATTAAGTCGCAGATTTATTGGAAACATTACTGTCTCGCTGTTGTCATTCCTGAAGACACAACGCCACAGACAACTCTTCTCAACTCTAAGAAGGCTATGTACACAGGTATCCTTCTCAAGGACCATTGGGCCCAAGATGAAGAAAAAAAGCCACATAAGCACACAGTGATGTGACTTTAGGTACACTTGTTAGAGAAAGAAATAAAAGCGCTTCACAAAGGTTTCATTTCAAAAGTAGTCATTAAGGCTGTGAGTAATGAGAGTTTTTATGAGAGTAAAGAAACAAACACACAAACAAAAAACCCAAATAGCTCACCAAAGGTGGGCAGTCAACTTAATCATGTTCTATCTTTACACGGGAATATTAGAGTCATTTGAAATGCTTTCACAGGG
Source organism: Suricata suricatta (assembly GCF_006229205.1). NCBI lineage: Eukaryota > Metazoa > Chordata > Mammalia > Carnivora > Herpestidae > Suricata > Suricata suricatta. The sequence continues at coordinate 75,808,454 of NC_043713.1, read as the reverse complement.
AAAGACATCCATGTCTTAAATCAACTTTTTTTTAAATTTTTTTTAATGTTTTATTTATTTTTGATACAGAGAGAGACAGAGCATGAGAGGGGGAGGGGCAGAGAGAGAAGGAGACACAGAACCGGAAGCAGGCTCCAGGCTCTGAGCTAGCTGTCAGCACAGAGCCCGAGGCGGGGCTCGAACCCACGAACGTGAGATCTGACCTGAGCCAAAGCCGGAGGCTTAACTGACTGAGCCACCCAGGTGCCCCTTAAATCAACTTTTAAGATGAAAAGAGGAGATTATAAAATGCATAAAGTACAGTTATTCTTACCTAGAACATAAGAACACATGTTTGTATGAGCAAAAGCCTATAGGATGCCAAGACAACGTGTTCACAAACGTTCATCTATGGACAGCGGGAGAGGTATGTTCATTTTTCTTTTTAATCAAGCATATATTCCATTTTTCCTATAACGAATATGATATGCTCTCATGTCTATAAAGGTCTTTAAAATGACATTTTTGCTTAATGACTTCTCTGTGTTAAGTCTGTGTGGACAATTCATAACCTGACGTATCTGGAACCCAAATAGCCAACCAAGAACCTCTAAGAGCTCCAGGAAAGTGTCGTACAAGCACACGAAGTAGGAACTTCTGACTCTGGAGTTCCGTCTTCCAGCCAGAACCTGGGAACTTTTCTTTAGTTTCTGGCAGAGGCAAGGCAGTTCACTCCCCAAGTGCCCCTGTGCCCCTGGCCAAACAAACGTTCACAGCGGCACTATTCACATTAGCCACAAGGTGGAAACAACCCAGATGTCCACTGATGGGCGATAAACCCACACAATGGGATTTTATTCAGCCACAAAAAGGAATGAAGTACGGATACCTGCTACAAACGGCAAACTACGCAGACATTATGCGAAGTGAAAAACAGCCGGACAAGGAAGGTCACCTATTGTGTAATTCCATCTATGTGAAATACCCAGAAGAGAAGAAAAACATAGCAACAGAGAATGGAGGAATGGTTGCCAGGGGACAGAGGGCAGGGGAGCTGTGGCTGATTGCTAACAAGTAGGTCTGAGCACACCTCATGGTATTGTGCTTCACAGATGTTGTGTGTGTTTTGTTTGTTTGTTTATTACAAATTAAAGGTTTGTAGCAATCCTGTGTTGGGGACGTCTACTGGCGCCATTTTCCCAACAGCATTTGCTCACTTGAGTGTCTCTGTGTCACATTTTGGTAATTCTCACTATATTTCAAAGTTTTTCATGATTGTTATTTTTGTTATGATGATCTGTGATCAGTCATCTTTGATGTTACTATTATAATTGCTTTGGTGTGTCACAAAACATACCCATATAAGATGGCAAAACAGGGGGCGCCTGGATGGCTCAGTCAGTTGAGCATCCGGCTTCGGCTCAGGTCATGATCTTGGGGTTTGTGGGTTCAAACCCCGCATTGCGCTCTGTGCTGGCAGCTCAGAGCCTGGAGCCTGCTTCAGATTCTGTGTCTCCCTCTCTCTCTTTTGCCCCTCCCCCACTCGTACTCTGTCTCTCTCTGTCTCAAAACTAAATAAACCCAAAAAAATTTTTTTCAAATTAAAAAAGATGGCAAAATAATTGGTCAGTGTGTGTGTTCTGACTGCTCCACTGACGGCCAGTCCCTCATCTCTCCTCCTCTCCTCAGGCCTCTCTACTCCCAGAGACACAACAATATTGAAATTAGGCCTGTTAATAACCCTACAGTGGCCTCTGAGTGTTCAAGTCAAAGGGAGAGCTGCACGTCCCTCACTTTAAATCGAAAGCTAGAAATGATTAAGCTGAGGGACGAAGGCCGAAAGCTAGGCCTCTACACCAAACAGTAGGCCAAGTTGTGAACCCAAAGAGATTTTGAAGGAAATGACAAGTGCTACTCCAGTGAACACACGAATAAGGAAAGAAACAGCCTTACTGCTGATCTGGAGAAGGTTTCAGCGGTCTGGATGGCAGATCAAACCCGGCACAACACTCCCTGAAGCCGAAACCTGACCCAGAGCAGGGCCCGAACTGCCTTCAATTCCGTGAAGGCTGAGGGAGGTGAGGAGGCTGTAGAAGAAACACGTGACGCTGGCAGAGCTGGGTTCACGAGGCTTCGGGAAAGAAGCCGTCTCCATCCCACAAAAGTGCAGGGTGAGCAGCAGGC
>NC_043713.1:75791136-75806191 GCF_006229205.1 Suricata suricatta | reverse complement strand
GGCGTGGAGACGCTCGGCGAGAGGAGTGCTGTTTTCAGGTCAGCCGACACAGTGTCCGTCCTGCAGCCCGTGGGCCAACGAGTCACTGCAACTTTCAGGGCTGATTATTGAAGACATACACCTGACAAGGCAGAGAGCTGCCCCAGACAGCGAGCCCTCTGGTGGATCTGGGCCATGTCCATTGGAAACCTTCTGGAAAGGGTTCACCATTCTAGAGAACGTGGAGAATATTCCTGATTCGTGCACAGGTCAAGATATTGACACTGACAGGAGTGTGGATAAGTGGACTCCACCCCTCATGGAGGAGTGGAGGATTCTAGACCTGAGTGGCGGAAGTAGCTGCCAACGGGGTGGAGACAGGGTTGAGGTGAGCTGGGATTGGAAGTGGAGCCTGAAGATGGGACTGAACTGCTAAAATCTCGTGAGGAGTTTGAACAGAGGAGGAGCTGCTTCTCAGGGATGAGCAAAGAGCAGATCCCGGAGACGGAATCCGCTCCTGGTGAAGATGCCGTGAAGACGGCTGACGTGACAACGAGGCGTTCAGAACGTTCTGGTGCTCAGGTGAGAAAGCAGCAGTGGGTTTGAGAGGACGGACTGCAATTGTGAGAGAGGGTCCGCTGTGGCTAAAGTGCTATCAAACACCACTGCCTGCTGCAGAGAAATCGCTCGTGAAAGGGAGAGTCAATCAATGAAGCACACTTCATTGTTGTCTTATTTTACAAAACTGCCAGAGTCACCCACAACTCCGTGCGCCCGACCCTGATCAGCCATCACCACTGAGGCAAGACCCTCCACCAGCAAAAAGATATCTGCCGAAAGTTCAGATGAGGATTAGCCCTTTCTGGCAATAAACTATTTTTCTTAATTGCTTAGAGTTTATTTATTTTGGGAGAGTGAGAGGGCATGAACCAGGGAGAAGCAGGAAGTGGGGGGGTGTCTAAAGCAGGCTCTGCACCTTCAGCACAGAGCCCAACCTGGGGCTCGATCTCATGAACCTCGAGATCACGACCTGAGCTGAAATCACGAGTCAGACACTCAACCGACTGAGCCACCCAAACACCCCGACAATAAACTATGTTTTAAGTAAGGGGTATATACATTGCTCATTTAGACATAATGCTATTGCACACTTAAACTATTGTGAAGTGCAGTGTAAACATAACTTTTATGGGTGCTGGAAAACCCAAAAAATCAGTTGACCCACTTTCTGGCAATATTTGCTTTATTGTGGTGGTCTGGAACTGAACCTGCAGTATCTCTGAGGTGTGCCTGTACAAGTTATTTGTGAGTGTGTGTGTGTGTGTGTGTGAGTGTGTGCGCGCATGTGCGCGCACGCACGCGTGTGTGTGGTGATGGAAATGTTCTAGAATTAGATAGAGGTGATGGCTGTACAACATTAAGCATATACTAAAACACATTCCAGTGTATACTGAAAAGTAATGAATGTGGTGAATTTGATGTTATGTGAATTTTACTTCAACTTTTTTTGTAATTTTTTAAGGTTGTTTATTTATTTATTTGTTTATTTTGAGAGAGAGAGAGAGAGAGCATGAAACAGGGAGGGGCAGAGAAAGAATTCTAAGCAGGCTCACGTACAGCAAAGAGCCGAATGCAGGGCTCAAACCCACAAACCGTGAGATCATGATCTGAGTGGAGATTATGAGTCAAATGCTCAACCGATGGAGCCACCCAGGCACCCCCTAACTCAATTTTTAAAAACCTAAAAAAATAAAAAGCTAGGATGGCTATACTATTATCAGAGGAAATAGTTTCCAGAGCAAGAGAAAGTACTAGGAATAAACGGTAACTTTACATAATGAAAAAGGGTCAAGTCACTAAGAAAACAACCAACTCGAATGTGTATACACTTAACAAAACAGCTCAAAATGCATAAAACACAAACTGATGCATCTGTAAGAAGGAGGAGACACTCGACCAGGACAGGAGGAACCATCAACACTCCTCTCGGTGTAATAGGTAAAACAACGTGAGAGGAAATCAGCACAGATACAGAGGATCCCAACAATACCGTCAACCAACTGGATCCAACTGGCAGTTCTAGAACACTGCACCCGACAAGAGCAGAACCCCCGTTCTTTGCAAGGGCACATGTTACAGTCACCAAGACAGAAGATACTCTGGGTCATAAAGTAAACCTTAAGCATTTTTAAATCATTGAAAGCATAGAAAACGTCCTCATGGACCCTAAGTGAATGAAACCAGAAGTCAATTGGGAAATTAAACAACACACGTCTGAAGAACACACACATTAAAGAGGAAGAAATGAAAAGGTAACATATCGAAATTTGTGGGATGCAGTTAAAGTACTCCTTCAAGGGAAATAGGTGGTAATAAATATTTAGCGAAGGAGAAAGGTCTCAAATCAACAATCTAAGCATCTCAAGAAGACAGAAAAAGGGGCGCCTGGGTGGCTCAGTCGGTTAAGTCTCCAACTTCGGCTCCGGTCAGATCTCACGTTCGTGGGTTCAAGCCCCGCTTCAGGCTCTGTGCTGACAGCTCAGAGCCTGGGCCCTGCTTCGTGTTCCATGCCTCCTTCTCTCTCTGCCCCTCCCCCTCTCATGCTCTGTCTCTCTCTGTATCAAAAATAAATAAAGCATTAAAAAAAATTTAAAAAAAAGAAAACAGAAAAAGAAGGCAAAACAGACAGAAGCCAGAACAGACAGAAGAAAGGCAGTAATAATGAAAACAAAAATTCATCACATTGAATGCTGAACAACAGAGATAATAAATGAAGCCAAAACGTGGTTTTCTGAAAAGGTGAATAAAACTGATAAACCTCTAAACAGACTGGCAAAGAATAAAAGAGAAAAAACACACATTAATGACATCAGGAATGAAAGATTCCCACAGACACTAAAAGGATAGTAAGGGCATACTATGAGCAACTATAGGCATGTCAATTCAACAATTTAGATTAAAATGTGCCAATTTCTTAAAAGCCACAAACTACTGAAATTCACCCAAGAAAAAAAATTTTTTTATGTTTTTATTTACTTTTGAGAGAGAGAGAGAGAGAGAGAGAGAGAGAGACAACGTGAGCAGGGGAGGGTAGAGAGAGAAGGAGACACAGAATCTGAAGATAGGCTCCAGGCTCTGAGCTAGTGGTCAGCACAGAGCCTGACGCGGGGCTCGAACCCATGAACCGTGAGATCATGACCTGAGCCGAAGTTGGACGCTTAACTGACTGAGCCACCCAGGTGTCCCAAGAAAAAATTTTTAAGGGATACCTGGGTGACTCAGTTGGTTAAGCGGCCAACTTTGGCTCAGGTCATGATCTCACAGTTCGTGGGTTTGAGCCCCACATCGGGCTCTGTGCTGACAACTCAGAGCCAGCTTCACATTCTGTCTCCCTCTCTCTCTCTGCCTTTCCCCTACTCCTGCTCTCTCTCTCTCTCTAAATATTAAATAAACATTTAAAAAATTTTTTAAAATAAATTTTAAAAACTTTTTAATGCTTATTTATTTTTGAGAGAGATAGAGACAGCGCACAAGCAGGGGAGGGGCAGAGAAAAAGGGAGACACAGAATCGGAAGCAGGCTCCTGGCTCTGAGCTGTCAGCACAGAGCTTGATGTGGGGCTTGAACCCATGAACCATGGGATGATGACCTGAGCCAAAGTCGGATGCTTAACCAACTGAGCCACCCAGGCACTCCAAGAATAAATTTTTTAAATTTAATTTATAGTTTAAAAACATCCACACCCTAAAAAAATAGCAAGAATAATCTCTAGGTCCAGATAGTTTCACTGCTGAATTCTATCAGCACTTAAAGCATGTTAAGATGGAATAAAACCAATTGTACACAACGTCTTCCAGAAGACAGAAGTGTAGGGAATGCTTCCCAATTCATTTTTTGAGGCCAGTGTTAGGACCTGATACAGAAACCAAACAAACATGGTACAAAAAAAGGAAACCACAGGCAATACCCTTCATTAACATGAACACGAAAACCCTCAGCAAAATATTAATGGGTTAAATCCAGCAATGTATTAAAAGAATAATATTGCTTTTAGGGTTTACCACAACGCTCTGTTTCCCCCAGCCAGATAAAGGTAAAATTACAAAAAGGGGCATCTAAACTTGTTCTGCCTCCTAAGAAAACCAAAGTCCTGAAACGCCCATTTGATTGATGAGTTCTTTTCTATACCTGTGTGTCTCACTGCTTGAGTCCAAGCCGCCCGAACCTACCCACATGTCATGTCAGTGCCTTCAGGGATAAGCACACGGAGAATCATTCACGACTCCCTCCGAGAAGCAGGATTCTCTGGGTAGGTGATGTGCACAAGCACGGGGGAAATTTGCCATTGCCAATGACCCTAGATTCCAGAGTTCTGTAATGGAGCTAACAGAGGATATAGGTAGAGCAGGGAGGTGGGGGCTGCAGAATGTGGGCCAGAGACTTGTCAGGAGTCTGTGCATGCGGCTCTCTCGTCTCTACCTGGTGGGTTCCAGATCTAGATGCAGGCTCTTCTTGAGACTATTTTCTCAACGAAAATAAGGAATGGCCTCATTCTCTCTGCTCCAGAGACTGGAGCCAAAGGATAGAAGTCATCAGAGAGCAAACCTCACCCAACAGACAGAAAATAATTCTAACCATTATAACTCACCCCCATCAAAAAGCTGCCCTTATGAAAGAATGTGAATTGAGACCTTTCCAAAGAAGATATACAAATGGCCAATATGCACATGAAAAGATGCCTGACATCATTAGTCGTTAGGAAACTATAAATCAAAACCACAATGAGATACCACTTCATACCCAGTAAGAAAGCTGTAATTTTCAAAGAATTAATTAAAGAATAATCAGAAATAGGAGGTGGTTGGCAACGATGTATGGAAATTGGAACACTGGTACCTTGCCAGTGGAAATGTAAAACGGTGTAGCCTCTGTGGAAAACGATATGGCAGTTCCTCAAATAAAATTAAACATAGAATCACCATATGACCCAACAATTCCACTCCTAGATATGGACCCAAAAGAATTCAAAGCAGGGACTCAAACAGATACTTGTACATTAATGTTTATAAGCAGCATTATTCACAAAGTCAAAAGGTAAAAGTGACCACGAAGAGTCTATCAACAGATGACTGGATCAACAGAATATGGACTATACGTACAATGAAATATTAGTCAACCATATGAAGGAATCAAGAACTAACACGTGCTACAACGTGGATGGACCTCGGAAACATAAGGCCAAGTGCAAGATGCCAGACACAAAAAGTACAGGGTGAACAATTCAACTCATACAGATATCTAGAGTAGTCACACTCGTACAGATAGGAAAGAGAGGTCACATGTGACTGGGGAGAACCCTGGCTCAGTGGCACAGAACTTCTGTCCGGGATGATGAAAGGGTTCTGCAGATAAACAGGGATGACGGTTGCATGACGCTGTAAGTGTATTTCATGTCACCAAGTTGCACACTTTAAAATGGTTATAATGGTAAATTTTATATTATGTATATTTTACCGTAATTAAAAAATGACTTTTTAAGAGGCGACCATATGAGGTAGTGCTCACCCCAAATCACCATGCTGGACACTGGCCAGGTAAACCTAGCTAATGCCTTAAGGGCCCTCCTACCTTGAGAGAACACAGAATATATGAATATGAGTTTTGAGGAATTGGATATCACCGTACTCTTCACCACATAAGCTGAAGAGAAGGTCAGGAGCTACAAGGCCCAACCCCATAACTGTTATCCGACTTAGAGGTGTGCCGAGCACATGGTTTAAAGACTAAAGCCTGCCAGGCACTGATGGGAAGTGAGTCATCTGTGGGCGAATGCAAAGATCCAGACCTAGTATCAGAATCTCGTTCCTTTGCACACCTGCAGCCCAGCAGGTGTGCCGTCACCCCATGGAAGGCTTCTCCGGGTTTCTTCTCACTCCTTGCTCTCACACATTGGGAGTTCAGTTAGATCCACTGAATAAATGAATGATACGCTCAAAGATGGCACCTGCCTGGATAGCTGAAATCCCCTCACCTTCCCAAACCAATCTACCGGCAGGGGTAGGGGGAGGATCATGAAACATACCAAAGTCAACAACTGTTAAGCATTTGCCTTGTGCAGCGAAGCTCCTTAATGCAGGATCCCGTGTAATCAGCATAACAATCCTATGCAAAGTGATCCCAATTTTATAAGCCAAGAAACTGAAGCTCAGAAAAGAGAGCTCATTTGCCCAAGGTTACTTAGCTAGTGTACCTTGAACTCGGGCTGGAATCCAAGCAATTATACTGTGGATCCAAAGCCGTCCTAACCGCTAAGTTATACTGCTTCAAGCATCCACGAAAATTTCTAGAAACTCAAGTTATTACTTCTGAGCCTTCATATCACTTTCCTACTGATCCCAGGAAAGTAAGAGCATGTGTCATTGGAATGCATCCACTGCTCTAATCCATGGCCATGTCTTTATCAAGAACAAAGTCTCCGGGGTGCCTGGGTGGCTCAGTGGGTTAAGCGTCCGGCTTTGGCTCAGGTCATGATCTCAAGGTTCATGGGTTTGAGCCCCACATCAGGCTCTGTGCCTGATAGCTAGCTCAGAACCTGGAGCCTGCTTCAGATTCTGTGTCTCCCTCTCTCTTTCTGACCCTCCCCTGCTCGAGCTGTCTCTGTCCGTCTCTCAAAAATAAATAAAAAACATTAAAAAGAATTTTTAAAAAAAGAACAAGATTTCTACTATGGCAAAACAGAGAAACCACCTCAATGGCCAAAAGTATCACTGTCCAGCTGAAACATACAGTGAGCCACCCGTATAATTTAAAATGTTGTAGTTGCCTCCGGGGAAAAAGAGTGATAAGATACAGGTGAAATTCATTTTAATGGATTTTATTTAACCCAATCTATCTGAAATAATGCCATGGCAGCATGTTGCCAACATAAAAAATTATTAATGGTGGGGTGCCTGCGTGGCTCAGTTAGTGGAGCGTCCAGCTTCAGCTCAGGTCATGATCTTGCAGTTCACGAGTTCAAGCCCCACTTCAGGCGATCTGCTGAGCACAGAGCCTGCTTCAGATCCTCTGCCACCCCACCCCCCATCCTCTCCCCCATGCTTGCTCTCTCAAAATAAATAAACAAACAAAAAAATTATAAATGAGATCTTCTACACTCTTTTCTTCATACTAAGAGTTCAGAACCTGGTGTGTATTTTATACCTACAGCACATTTCAGTCAGAAGTCACCACGTTTCAACGGGTCAACAGCCAAGGTGGTGCGTGGCTACCACATTGGACATGTCCGTCTGTTTCCCTCTCTTTATCTCATTCTTCCTTCTCCCTGTGGATGCCCTGTCCTGTCTCCACTGGTTCTGTGTTTCTCTCCAACAGTTTTCATCTATAAAAGTCACCCATGGACTGAAAGTTGATGCCTGAGGGGCAGAGGGTGCCACCATGAGGATTCTCATTAACTCGATCCCCTGCGCTTCCCCTTTGCCTTCTATTTGCTCTCGTCTTCCTTCCTTCCCTTCCAGGCCATGCTGCCTTTGGAGAGTCCACAGGAGAGCAGTAAACCTCTTCCTGTATCCGGGGCTGTCTTAACCTCCACACTGGGTCACACCAGTGACTCTCAACCTCAGTAAACTCCCTGGTAAAACAGGAACAACCGCTCTTGTAGTCGCTGCCCGCTGGAGAGATGTTGCAAGGGCCACAGAAAGCCTGCAGACAGTCCGCTTTGACCTCCCCCCCCCCCTCAGCTTCTCCATCCTGTCGCAGCTGTCCCGGGTTCCTTGTCTTCCTCGGCTTCTGGACACCTCCCCATTCCCCAGCTCCAGGGCAGCACTCTGGGAACAAGGAGGAAGGCCAGGTTCCAACAGTTGGAGCCCAGAGGGTAGGAGCCCAGAAAATGACTGATTCTCTGGGGGAGAATCAGTCCATTGGAAGACGAAGAATCGCAAGCTCCCTAACAGAATCTACTCCAAAAACCCAGATGGGACAGTAAGCCCTTCCGAAGTAACTTCTGCCGCCGGCTCAGAGCTGTGAGACCACCTCCTGCCGTATCTTTATGAGAACAAGGCAGAAGGGGGAGTCTGGGCCACTTTGTGTGGAAAACCAAATACTCCTCTCATGTCCACAGGTCCCCAGCTCTGTCCCAACTAGAAACACAAAGGATGAGATTCTAACCTGAGCCAACTGCCTCCTTAACCCTGAGTTCTCACTCATCAAAACATGGGTGCTTTGGGTGCTCCTGGGTGACTCAGTCGGGAAAGCATCCAGCTTCGGCTCAGGTCATGATCTCATGGTTCGTGGGTTCAAGCCCCGCATCGGGCTCTGGGCTGACAGCTAGGTCAGAGCCTGGAGCCTGCTTCAGATTCTGTGTCTCCCTCTCTCTCTGACCCTCCCCTGCTCACACTGCCTCTCTCTGTCTCTCAAAAATAAATTAAAAAATAAATTAAAAAAAAACCCCATAGGCAACCAAAAAAATAAAGCATAAACCCATACTGAGGATGGGGGCAGGGGCATAGGGCCCTTTTCACACGGCCAGAGAAGGGTAATTTGGCAAAACCTACCAAAAGTTCTGAACTTGGCATATCCTTGGATTCAGCAATTGGGCTGGAATCAAAGAATGGTTACAAACCACAAGAATGTCTACTGTGGTATTATGCATAATAACGGAAAGTTGTAAACATATACTATCGGACAATAGGATTAGTTAAATTAGTGTACGTCCATGTAACAGCACATTGCCACTAAGCCGCTAGTAATATTTAATAATATGAAAAGCTGTTCCTGATATTTTCAGGAAATTCTGTATCAGCATTCCTGAGTCGGAGGATGGAATACCCTGCTGTCTACTCGACGAATGGAACCGTCCAAACAGGACCTGACCACCGAGCCCAACCTATCCCACCTCCAGTCCTCATGTTTCAGATAAAGGCACCACCATTCACTCAGTTCTTAAGCCAAACATCTAGGGATAACCCTCCATTCTTTACTTTCTCTGTATCTGATTCATGAACTTCTGCACACCTGACCTTCTGAATCCAGCCGCTGGCCCCGTCCCCCAACCACCACAGACAGTCCCAAGCACAGTGACTCCTGGCTTTGGTTTCCACCTCAACCTCTCAAATTGTCTCCCTCCCCCCATTCTTACCCCCTACAGTCTCTTTTCCCTGAAACAATCAGAAGGATCTTTTAAGAACATAGATCAATCACCTCCCTGTTCACACTCAGAACAAAATCCAAGGCTCTTATCAAAGCCCTCTATCACCACAGCCCTGATTCTGTCTCCCACCGTGTCCCTCGCCCCTTCCCCGTCCACCCACTCTGCTCCAACCACAGGGGTCTACTTGCTGTTCGAATGGCACAGCAAACATGTTCCTACCCAAGAAATCTGCATCTGCTCTTCCTTCTGCCTGGTGCATTCCCCAGATATGTCTTGGTTTGCTTCTTCAATTCAGTAAAACCTCAAGGGGGCCTCTGCAGATCATCCATGCCCCCTCATCCTCCCGTGCTCTTTTGGTTTTATTTCAAGGTTTGGGGTTGTTGTTTTTTTCCCATACCTGTTACATTGGTGTAGTAGATTGTTCATTGGCTTCCAGTGAACCACACCTCCTAGAATCTATACCCTTACATAGTCATTTCCACATTGATTCTGGACTTATCCACTTAACGTGCTTTGGCAAATGGGACATTGGCAAAGGTTACAAAAGCAGAGGCCTCAGAGGGGCTGTGCAAAGAGGCTCATTCTCTTGGAACATGGTTGCTTCCACCAGGTAAGAAACCCAGCTGGCCTGTTGGAAAGCCACGTGCAGGAAAACTAACATACCCCAACCAACCACCAGCCACGTGAGCAAGGCCACCTTGGGCCATCCAGCCCAGCTGAGCCCTCTGATGATCAGGCAACCACGTGACTGATCTGGGCAAGATCAGAACTGCATCATCCGCCCTAGAGATCAGAGAGCAGCAAGCTGGCCCGTGGGCCAAGTCTAACCCCCCACCTGTTTTTCTAAGGCCCCACAACCCAAGAATAGTTTCTACATTTTTAAACATTAAAAAAATCAACAGGGAAATAGTATTTCAGAACATGTGAAAATTAGATCAAATCTGAATTTCAAGGGCCATCAATGAAGTTGCACTGGAAAACGTTCATTTGTGGATACCGTCCATCCATGGCTACTGAACGCTACGTTGGCAGACCTGAGAGGTGGTGTGACGGAGTTCATATGACCCACAAAGCCTAAACGGTTTACTACCTGTCCCTTCACAGAAAGAGTTTGCTGGCCCCTGCTGTAGCAACTTTTCGTTGTATTCACTTCAAAACCTTTGAAGTCTTCTATCTCCTTCCTCAAAGGAGTGAAACTTTGTCAATCTGACTCCCTTGTCCTCAGTCAGATCTCAAGAGTTTGTGACCTAATTTCATTTCCCACGACATTCTGTCAGGTACTCTCCATTCTGGACCAACTGGTCTTGAGGCTGCCCCATGACGGCACGGACTGGGACGAAATGCCCGTATCTGGTTAGCTGTTCTTGCCGAGCGAGCTCTCCCACCTGCGAGCTCTCCCCGTCCTTCTCTGCGCTCAGGGTCCCCAGCTCCCCAACCAAGAACACTACCCTAACTGCTTTGCCAAATGTTTCCCTGGGTGTATTCTACGGAACATCAACCCCCAAGGGATATCCTTGGAAAAAGGAAACACTGCAGACTCCACGTTCTCTCCGAGTCCCCTTGCACATTGATGATATAGTAATGGCTCTGAGAAGTCTCTGCAGGAAAGATGGCTCAACCTTTCCAAAGACGTGTGACCCAAGGAACTCATTTTGTCTAGAGAGTACTTGTTGACCACCAGCGTCTAGTACAGGGTCCGGATTTCAGCACTCGCTGCAGGAATGAAACGTGCTAACAGCTCACAGACCTAGGGTTCCACAGAACACACTTTGGAAATGCTGTTCAAACTCCTCCCTCGCTATGCCTGATCTGAGCTGTTCCCTTCCATGTCATCTATTCCACACCACGTAATGTTCATCAGATCATCATCATCATCATGACTATCAATTATTCAGCACCTGCAGCTGTGCTAGAGAAAGCACCAGGCCCTTGAAAATGTCCTCCATTTCAATCCTCATAACCACCGAAAGAGGTAGCATTATTCTTTTATTGCCACTTTGCCAAAAATTAAACCACTAGTCAGAAAATTTAAATCCCTAGCCCAAGATAAAGTAAGTAGAAAAGCCACAGTTTACAATTTTATTGGTCTAACTCCAAAACTCATGATCTTTCTTCTTTGCTGACATACGCCATGGCCAACGTTGCTGGCCATTTACCCAATGTCCCTTCATGCTTTCTTCCACGCCTGCAGAACCCTGAAGTATGGAGTGGTAACCAGTCAACCCAGTCATAGTGGACCAGGACCCATCTAAACCATTTACCCTGGTGTCCCCACTTCCCCACCTCCCAGGATTGTGGCTGGGACTGGCCATCTGACCAAGTGTTGGCCAAGAAGACATAATTCAACATCATCTGTGGAGTAGGTAGCAAAACAAAGACGTGAACTCCTGATCCCTGTGCACTCCTCACCTGGTCCCCCTCCTCCCTGCCTTGAACCTGAGTGTGACAGCTAAAGCTTTAGAAGACATCTTGCAACCAAAGGGAAGAGGCCATTGAGAACTCAAAGAGACACTGGTCCTGATCTTACTAACTTACTGAGCCAACTCAAGCACCATAGACCTCCACATTTCTTGTGATGTGACAAAAAGAAGCTCTCATTTGCTTTAAACCTGTGCTTGGATTTTCCATTTCATGTAGCTTGAACACATTCCTAATGGACCCACATGCTGCCTCTCATATTATTTGATGCTTGGACTTCATCATTATTTCACACATATATTATTCGCCCTGTCTCTCTAACCATGCAGCACACTTCTTGAAGGCTAAGTCCATGCTGTGTATGGGGTGATAGGCACCCAACTGAATTTTGCTTATTATCATGGTTTTCAGGGATGATCTGTTCAATTCACTACTTATTCTCGTGTTTGTGAGCAGGGAGTCCTTACCAGAGAAGAGCAGAAATATGCCACCTGTCCCCTAATACGTTGGTATTTTTCAAAGTGTCGATGTGAAAACATGCATCAGAAACACCTGGACTGGTTATGAAATGCAGATTCCTGGGCCCGCACCAGTCCCGCCAGAATTAGATCTTCTAGGGTTAGAAGCTGAGAATGTGCATTTTCAGTGAGCTCCCTGAGGCAGTTTTAACACACAAAATGTAACAGTTTGGGGGATTAAATAAAACCCTCCGATCCAAAGCCAAGGTGAAGTTTGGCAGGACTTGGCTGCACCCGGAATCCTCAGTCCCTCCTCAGTGTCCCCACCCTAACCCCAGAGACCTGAGAAGCAAGAAATTGGCCACAGAGTCTGGGATCCACTGTGACCATCACCTCATTCAAGGAGCTATCAGAGGATGAGGGTATTGAAAAGAGGAAAAGAAAACAGGAGACTCTTACACAGTAATACATGAACTAGCACCTGGGGCTCCTGACTCAAAGGACCAGAAGAGAACTCGGGTGGCCCTTTTGGGTTATTTACTTACTCACCGCCTACAGTTCTGAACAAAATCTTATCTTGGGCACTGCTCACACCAAGACAGAAATGTTCCCAGATGACAGGGGCACACAGACATGTATTCTAGAGCGGCAAACAGCATATTACACACACACACACACACACACACACACACTCCACTTTTAAACTGATGACCTACGTGCTGACAACCAGCCAAAGTTAAAATCATGGAGGAAAAAAAAGACTTGGAAGTAAATCAGACAGCGGTGCTCATCCAGGCCAGAAGCCCGGCACACGGCTCCAAGGCTCCAAGGTTCAGCAGGGACTAGAGTTCAGGCCTTGGACACTCATGGGCTGGGAAGAGAGGGAACCTCCCCAGCACTGCACACGCCCACGTCGCCAGAGAGAGAACCCCTTTACTTTGCTTCCAGCCCCACAGCCACCACCCTCAGCAAATGTCAGCTAATAAGAGTCCCCAAATGTAATCAAGCAGAGTGTACAGCTCGTGTGAAGGAGAAGTGAGTGGAACCCGTCAGCTGTTTCCAACAAACGTGGATGCCCAGTGATTACGTGCACACCAGACATTTTCTGAGGCTCTGGAAACCTTCCTCCTTTGACCAAATGGCCTTCGGAAGAAATAATTTCTGCCATCTTCTTTCTGAGTAACTTTGCATCGAACCCCCCCTCCCAAACTGCTTCAAACTCCCCCTCAAGTTCTGTTGGAGACGTTACAACTCGCCAGGGATGACTCCTCCTCCGACCCCTCTCCTCATCGACTACGGAGATTCAAGAGTATTTTCCCACACCACTTGTGTGTGCTGATCCAGGCATATTTTTTGTTATCTTTTTACCCGTTTCAGGCCTGCAACAGCTCCCTGCATCAAACGATTTGATTTGGAAACGGGTAGCTCAAAGGCTTTTTCTGTTTTGTTTTGTTTTGTTTTGAATGCATCTTGCCTCCCGACATGTATTTCACTGAAATAAAACAAAAACAAAAACGAAAACAAATCCCAAGGAGCAATCGCGGGGCTGGGAAGGAGGCTCAGAGCAGAAGAGGTCTATATTTATAGGCAGCCCCATTCTGCGAGCAAAAACCACCTTTTGACCACCTGCAGAATGCGCAAGGTCACGTGGGTTCTCTGCAGCGCCTTAATGTCTTACCCAGCACACAAGCCCCCGTGGCATATAAACAAATCCACAAGCGGAAAAAAGAGAGAACTCACTCCTCGGAGAGGAAGCAAATGATGATAACAGCCGCAGGAATAATAATACATAAAGAATAACAATTACTACGACTACTACCAACACCCAGCCAAGCGTAGATGACAGCGGTACAGTAAAGGGACACCCAGTATCGGCTTTGCAAAGAAGATAAATCACAGAAAACCAAATCGTGCCCACCCTGCTACCCTCCCACACCCTCCCCCTCCCAACAAACAATCAAAGGAAAGGGGGTGGTGGGGAGCAAGGAGAGGGAAGGAAAGATTGCCTTTTTTCCCCACAGGCGACACCTACCTCCAGGGTCCGGATCTCTTTTTGTGTGAGGTCGTTGGAGGTGGCACATTTGGTCCTAAGCCCTTCCAGGTTGGAGATGCTCAGGTCTATCATGTTTTGGACCAACTCGCACTGCTGTAAGGCTTTTTGCAAACTCAGAGGCTGCTGCTCCTCGCTTTTCGTCATGTTTTCCTCATCCATCGCTTGCTCGGCAAGCCCCCTTCCCCTCCTCCTCCTCCCAGAGAGAAAAAAGGGGGGGGGGGAGTAGAGGTAGTCTACCCCCTACGCTCTCCAACCACTGCGACTTCTCAACAATGTCTCATGAAGAAGAAACCCAACATCTCACACAGGGTTGAGGGGGTGGGGTGGGAGGAGGGGACAAGAGCCAAAATTTATTATTTTATTTTGGGGTATCAAGCAGACTCCATTAGAAATGTCTCCTCTCTCTCTGAGTCTCTGGTCCCTGAAAAGGAGAGATGCTGTTTCTCAGAAGCAAACCAGGTGATGTGATGCTGTCTGTACACTTAGGGAGGCGGAGGAGGTGGAGGAGGAGGAGGAGGAGGAGGAGGAGGAGGAGGAGGAGGAGGAGGAGGAGGAGGAGGAGGAGAAGGAGGAAAGAGAGGAGGAGGAGGGGAAGGAGAGGAGGAGAGGAAGAGGCGAAGGAAAACAGCGCTCACTCTTTACACACCGGCTCCGTGAAGGGCAAATTTATATATTTTTGGCTGGCTGGCTTTTATGTCAAAAAAAATCTGCTTTGCCCCCCTCCCGGTTGCAGTGACACGGCATTGTCCACCGTTTGGGGTGCTTTAGCGCGTCCTCAAGATGCTGTCTGCATTGCTCCCGCGGCTGCGGCGGCGACTGCGGCTGGCTGCTGTCTCCTCCTCGCGCTGCTGCTGCTGCTGCTGCCGCCGCCGGGCTCCGGGGGTGACGGCTGCTGCATTCGCTCCTGCCTCGCTCCACACCGACATCTTGCCTGTCAATCAAAGGGCGGCGGGGGGGCGGGGGAGCGAGCGCCGGCGAGGGATGGAGAGCGAGCGAGGGACCT
>NC_043713.1:75746675-75791036 GCF_006229205.1 Suricata suricatta | reverse complement strand
CCGGCCGCAGGGGCTGGGCGCGGGGGCGGGAGCGGGGGGCTGGGGTGGGGGCCACTACTACGGCACGCTCTCGCGAGACGAGGCCGGAGTACCGCTTAGCAGGTGCGCCGGGGCCGGGAGCAGGTGTGCACCCAACTTTGAAACCCTTAATGCGTGCTGGAGGAACGTCAGCGTGAACCTGTTCACGTCCTCTCTGGCTTCCTGGCTCGGGGCGTGGGTGTGTGTCTGTGTGAAATGAAACATGCCTGATCATCTTCCATGCGCCCTGTGTGCGTCTGTCTGTCTGCCTGTCTTTTCGTTCGTTCGTTCTCTCTTGTTACTGGGGGAAAACAAAACAAACCTGATCACCTTCCGTGAGCTGTAGGAAGCCTCACCCCGTGTTTGGTATCCTGGCCTGCAGTTACCCTGATGAGTGGCTTTCCATTTGGAGGGGGAAAGGTGCTTGGCCTTAATCTGATTGTGACCATGCCTGAAATGTCCTACACGATCTTATCCCAGCCTACATAAACGACCTTACACCAGCAAACTATGGCCTCAGAGCTAAGAACAGGTTTTTATATTCTTAAATGGTTAAAAAATCAAAAGAAGATTTTGTGACATGGGAAAACTATAAGTAATTCCAAATTTCAGTGTCCGTAAATAAAGTTTTGTTGGACAACTGCCACCCATTCCTTTAATGTCGGTGTTTACTGCTGTAACAGCAAAAGTGAGTAGTTGTAAGAGGAACTGTGTAGCTTGTAAAGCCTAAAATATGTGCTATCTGGCCCTTCCCAGAGAAGTCTGCCCACCCCTGACTCAAATCACCAAACATATTCTTGCCTCAGAGTTCTTTACTCTCTGTGCCCCCTCCACCCAGACAACATTTCCTGATTCTCTCCTGGTTGGTTCCTTGTCACTTGGTGTCCACTCAACTGTCATCCCAAAGAGGTTTCATCTTCTTGGTCATTTTAACTACTAGTATCCCCAACACGCATTGCTCAAAGGATGTATTTAGGATAATTAGCAAAAGGCTCCTTTTTCTCCAGGTAAACAGAGCTCCATGCCAGGCAACTGAGTTTGTGGAGCAGAGTGACTCAGAACACATTGTACAATATGTGTCCCTTAAAGGAAGCCACTTGAGAGGTAAAATGACAGCAAGTGACGGCAGACTTTTTTTTTTCCAGACTGGGCCACAAGGTTTTCCAGCTCATCCAGATCTGAATCAGCATTTTCAGAATCTCTGTGTTGGTAAGGAGCTCAAATGAGTTCTCTATTCTCAGTCTCTTGGACTATGAAGTTCATAGATTCCAATTCTTGAGCAAAATTCTCTTTTCATCTATTTTCTCCTTCTCTTGCTCTGTTTCTCTTAAATATATTAATCATGGTTATTTTAAAGCCCTGGTTTAATTCCAGCACGTTGGTCACCTGCACAGTCTGTTTCTATTGCCTGTCTTTCTATTCGTTTTCAGTGATTTGGTCCTGTCTCTTGTCAGGCCTTGTAATTTTTATTGAATGCCATACAACATCTATGTATGAAAAAAGATATATAAAGTCTCCAGTAATATCTAACTCTGGAGAGGGCTCACCCACCCTCTGGAAGCAGATGGCAAGGGGACCTAGCTAAGCCAGGTGGAGGCTGGGTTTTGGTTTTGATAAGGTATCATCTAACTTTGGCTCCTGCCTCTAACGCTTTGCTTTTTAGAGATTCCAACTGAGGTCTTCAGGTGTTCACCAGGGCCCCTCCCCCCCTCCTGTGCTCTAATCTTATAGCCACAACGTGGCAAGACTGCTGGACATTCTGCTCTGGTTTTCAGGGGCTTTCTGTTTGGCTTCTAGGCTTGCACAGCTTCAAAATTTGCCAAATGTCTTACGGGGAAACCCACCATCTATCAAGCTCACTTTACTACCCCTCCCTTCTCTCTGGGATAGTCCCTAATTCTGTCTCTCCAGCCCTAGGATACTGCCAAAATTCTGCTGGTCTCTCTGTCCCCCAGCAGCAGCAGCCTTGCCCGGGGAAAGTCTAGATTCCAGGTCCCCAGATTTGCAAGTGCCTTAAGGGAAAAAGTGGCTGCTGTGCACATCTGCTCACCGCAACATTGTTCCAGAATCTTGGCCCCTCTGGTCCTGGTTGCTTCAGTAGCAATATGAATGCCTTTAATGGGTGATGGGTGATGATGATGATTTGATTTGGCTTTTCTAGTTGTTCTCAGAGGAAGCAGGAATTACAAAATATGAAAGTAGCCCATAGTTCAGAAGTCAACTGGCAGGGCTGTAAGCAACACACAAATGCATTGTTTGACCTCCCCCCACCCCCTCCACACACAATTATCACCACTATTTTCAATTAATTACTATACTGGATGTTTGTTACACTTTGTATCCAGCCAGCCCCTCTTTGAATACCTTTCCTTTTTGGGAAATGCCCACATTATGAGTCCCACGTCTCCACAAGAGAAACCAGAGCACTTTTCCAGAACTTTCCTTGCAACTGAAATGCATGTGACCTAAGCACTGCCATTAAACATGTCACATGAGATTTATACTTGGAAGTGAGCGACACAGAGGAGTCTATCTGATACAAGCATGACAGCCAGCGCGCCTGCGTCCAGGTGTCCTGCCCCCGTGTCAGCTTGGGGTCTGTGCCGAAAGGCATGGCACGGCATTCACACGGGTGGTTTGGGCCACGTTCCTAGGTGTGCAGTCTGAGCCCACAGCTCTCGTCCTCCTGGAGATTCTATAGGCTTTCTAACTACCTGTCTTAGTCTGCCTTGGCTAACATAAAATCCATTGATGGGAGGCTTCCACAACAGAAACCAGGGCTCCTGGGTGACTCAGTCGATTGAGCGTTCGACTCTTGATTTCAGCTCAGGTCATGATCTCTCAGTTCATGGGTTCAAGCCCCATGTGGGGCTCTGTGCTGACAGCTTCGGATTCTCTCTCCCCCCTCTTTTCCTACCCCTCTCCCCGCTGTCATGCCTGCTCTCTCTCACTCTCTCTCTCTCTCTCTCAAAATAAATAAAAACACATTTAAAAAACACAGAAATGTATATTTTTTTCACATCTCTGGAGGCGAAAGATCACAGTGCTAGCGTGTTCCGGTTCTGGTGAGAGACCTCTTCCTGGATTCAGAGGCTGTCTCCTTGCTGTGTCCTCACGTAGCAAGCATGGTTCACATGGCTTCTTTTTACAGGGCCATCCACCTATGGAATTAGGACCTCACGCTTTGGCTTCCCCTAACCCTGATTACCTCGTAAACACTGTAAAGGTACATTAGAGAGTAGGGCTGGGATATAGGAATGGGGGGGGGACACAATTACGTTCATAGCACCACCCTGTTAAAGCATCTTTGCTTGAACCACCTGGAGTAGATTGTGTCATTGCAACAAAAAACCTTGGCTAATAATCTTGCCAAAAATCCCCAAATCAGGAGACACTCCCAAAAATGAGATTTCTGGCATTCCCAGGAAATCAGGGAGATCTGGCCTCACCGGGCAACAACTGGCTGATGTGAGAGACAGCTGCCCCTTCAGATGTGACACGGTTCCCTCCAGTTCACCATGGCCCCTCCTTAGTCCCCTTCATCCATTCTTTATATTTCTTGCCTAGCCCCTGAAGGCATTTGCATTTGCTGCCCCGGGGATAGATGAAGGTAGTTTGCGTCTGGGATCCATAGGAATCACCAATTTCAAGCTTGGACAACTGGAGCTCACTGTGCAGAATTACGCTGTGGTCATTGTGACTTCATTCCGGAACCTGCACGGCCCTCTGGGTGCTGTATGTCTTATGGCGCCTTTATCAACAGTGGGAATCAATTATTCTTACTGGCCTATGAAATGAGCTGAACTTGGAAATACCACATTAGATTCTGTAGGTTTTAGTTTTGACTATAAGAATAGTCTCATATTAGAAGTCCAGTCCAATCAAAACTCTATTCTCATATCCAGTTTAATACCTCCTCCCCACCCTCTCTGGTCTGACCAGGAATCTGCAGTGGAGATGAGGGCAGGTGCGTCTTCCCCTGCCCCTTCCCCGCTCGCTGTGCCCCGAGTACAGGAGCAGGGGAGCATGTGGGAAAGGGACCCTCCACTGAGAACAGGTGAGTTCAGGTATAGTTCTCTCTGGTGTCAGTTGACAACCCCCCCCTCCATGTCCTGGCAAGCACTCACATGCCAGCACTTTTACTTGGGCACACTGGGGGATCATTAGAGACCTCTGTGGGACCTTGCGGGGAATTAATGTACGTGCTGGGTGACCTCTTGCATACCTCTTTCCCATTCATACCCCAGGAAGTACCCCTCATTCTCTTTTGAGGTCCCAGGAGGCCAGCCTCTTGGGTAAGCCTTTTCAGGTTGGCTCGGACCTCCAGACATACAGTCTGGCCCATGGGAAGTAGGATACACCTCTGCCTTTTGCCCTCGCTCCTTGCCCTGCTGTCATGGACAGCCCCAAGCAGCCTTCCGCTGGCAGTGAGATGCCAGCCACCCCCTGCTTGCTGCCCCTAGTCTCGCAAGTGATTCTTTGAGCGCTCCCCTCTTGGCTTGGAGATCAGAGGGGAAAAGTAACCCCCTACAAAGACCTGTCAGAGAAACCTCCTCTGGATAAAATCTGACCTTGTTTTACATAACCTGGAGGCTGATGGTTATTGATGATCAGGGGACCAGTCTGGCCACCTCTTGACAGGAGGAAGTGTTCTTACCCACTGCCCTCAGCATTGAAGTTTTAGCTGAAGTTCTGGGTCAACTAGAAAAGTCTCATTCTACATCTTGTTATGTTAGTGATACGCTGTTGCCAATATTTTCTTAGTTGCCTTGTGTATAGGGACCCAAACTGGAAGGTGGGGCGGGGGGGTGACCGATACCCCTGGCACTGAACAGAACTACACTGACTTCTTGACGACTGTGTTCCCAGGGCATTTCTTTTCTTTCTTTCTTTCTTTTTTTCTTTTTCCTACTGATTCTGAGAAGGAAAAAATATCTCAGAATGCCAGCCCCCAGGACACAGCCAAATCTTCCATAGTTGTGAGAGGGGCATTACTGTTCTGTTCTAACTCATTGATCCCCAACACAGAAATAGCTTGAAAAAAAATGTTTGATGAGTGCAGCAGAATGCTCCTCACGTTAACCTTGTGAAGTTTTTCCAACATCAGAAAACTGACTTTTTCTAGTGTTCTTCTCCTTTTGGCCTTTTGCCTTCTTGTCTCTTAATTTTCCACTGCAAGCGAAGCAACCAGATCACTCTTGTGATAACTTCGGCTCACGATGATGGACAATTTAGTCCAGTGATTTATGCCAGCTTCACACAGGACGCACTTAGCAGTGCACCAGGCATTTTCAGATACGGTCCCCTCTGGTCTGGGAGAGGGTGTGCGCCGCCGCACTCGCGACTAGTCAGAGCCACGAAGTCGTTGAAAACTGCAGTGACTTAACCCTCTAATTTCTGTTTAAGTCTAATTACATGAAACAGAAGTTGGTGTTTTGATTTTTTACTTTGCTTTTCTGTTTGGAGTGTCATTGTAACTACTGTATTGTAAATGATGGAAAATAATTGCATATGTTAAAAAAATATGAAACTTTATAAAGTAAAAAAAATTAAATTTAATTAAATTTAAAAAAAGAAAAAGAAAAAAAAGAAAACTGCAGTGAGATGGCGTCGTCCACCCAGCGGGCTTCCGCCTTGCACTCTCTGGTCTGGGAAGCCCTGCTTTAGCCTGAATGGGGAGAAGAAAGGCGTCGGCTCTTCACAGACACCAGGGGCCACAGCTCGTGGGGCAGAGCACAGTCTGGGCACCTGATGAAGAAAGCACCTGCGTGGCCTTTGTCCGTGGCAGCCCTGAGGAAGGTCCTGATTCTTCCGTCTGGTTTTGATTGCGGCAAAATGTACATAAAGTTGACCGCTAGTGACACGTGTTACACTCACCGTGTCTAGTCTTCCAGAATGTTTCTGTCACCCCAGAGGGAAGTCCCGTACATATTTAGCAATTACTCCACATTCTCTCCTTCTCCAAGCATCTGGCAGCCACTAATCTCCTTTTTGTCTCTATGGATTTACCTGTTCTGGATGTTCCATACAAGTGGAACCTTACAATATCAGCCCTTCTGCGTCTGGCTTCTCCCACTGGAGCATAATGTGTCTGAGGGTCATCCGTGTCATAGCAGGTGTCAGCTCTTCATTCCTTCTTATGGCTGAGTAATATTCCATTGTGCGCATACACCGCATTGATTATCCCTTCATCCGCTGGTGCGTATTTGAGTTTTTCCACCCAAATATGCTTGACTATTCTGAGTAGTGCTGCTACGAACATTTGTGTATAAGGTGTTGTTTCAACATCTGTGATCTATTCTTTTCGGCATACAAGCGTACCTTGGGGGTGTTGCAGGTTTGGTTCTAGACCAGCAAATATTGCAATAAAGCAAGTCAAATGAATTTTTTGGTTTCCCAGTGCATATAAAAGTTATGTTGAGGGGCGCCTGGGTGGCTCAGTCGGTTGGGCATCTGACTTCAACTTGGGTCATGATCTCATGGTTCGTGGGTTTGAGCCCTGCGTTGGGCTCTGGGCTGACAGCTCAGAGCCTGGAGCCTGTTTCAGATTCTATGTCTCCTTCTCTCTCTGCCCCTCCCCTGCTCATGCTCTGTCTTTCTCTGTGTCTCACAAAAGTAAATAAAATGTTAAAAAAATGTTTAGGTTTATGTTTAGACAATACTGTCATAAATTTAGTGTGCAATAGTATATTAAGTGTGTCTTTAAAAAAAAGCAATGGCATACCTTCATTAAAAACTACTTTATCGC
Organism: Suricata suricatta; assembly: GCF_006229205.1. NCBI lineage: Eukaryota > Metazoa > Chordata > Mammalia > Carnivora > Herpestidae > Suricata > Suricata suricatta. The sequence continues at coordinate 75,784,270 of NC_043713.1, read as the reverse complement.
TAAAAAAATGCTACCATCATCTGAGCTTTCAGTAAAGTGTAATCACTGATCACATTCAGCCAAATATAATAATGAAAGAGTTGAAAATGTTGCAAGAATTACCCAGACACGACGCAGAGACACAAAGTGAGCAGATGTTGCTGGAAAAATGGCACCCATAGACTTGCTTGATGCGGGGCTGCCACAAACCGTCCATTTGTTAAAAACACAGTATCTGCGAAGCTCAATAAAGGGAAGTGCAATAAAACGAGGTATGCATGTATAGCCGGGAGCCGGATTGATGGGTCATACGATAATTCTGTTTAACTTTTCGAAAACCTGCCAAACTGCTTTCCATAGCTGTTTGCGCCATTTAGCGTTCCCACCAGCAACGTGGGAGGCCTCGCACTTCTCAGCACCATCCCTTCCTGACTCTTCTTGCATCAATATTTCGTTACTAAAACAACATAGTGACGGTCTACTTCCGAAAGTATGCATTGACACACACATTTCTCGAGTGCCTAGAATGTGCTAGAACGATGCCATAGTATGGGACTTAATTGTTACAACGAAACAGCGCAGTCTTCAGTTTCCTCTCGCTGCAAGAGATGGAAACCCACACTAAGCCGGTTTAAGCAAAAAAAGTGATTCATAAAACCAGAGAGTTCAAGGGAGGAAACTCACAGCAGCCTGGCACTGTCCTTTTCCCTCTGTCCCTCAGCTCTGCTTCCGCACTGGCTGCGCTTCTAGGTGGCTTTTACCCAGGATGTGGCAGAGATGGCCACAGAGGGCTTAGCAACACTATCACAAATAGAGTTCCTTCCTGCTTAGTTCCAGCTCACTTCCAACCAGCGCAGGATTCACTTTGCACTAACCTGGTTTAGGCTACCTATTCCTGAGCCAGCTGTGTGAACCAAGGGGATGGAAAGTGGGGGTGGGTGAGGTCTAGGTTGTGCGGAAGTGGTATGGACTCTATTGTATTGTAGGAGATTAGGGGAGGGCTTTCCCCTGGGAAAGGGGAATTCCTTTGGGAATTCCCAAAGGACGTGAAGAATGCTGTTGTCAGAGGGGGAGGTGGATGCATTGGCAATATTCTACCACCCTTGAGGGAGTCCTGGGGGAGCCCCAGGCCAATGCATCCTGTAACTATACTATGCTCTGGGAATAACGGAGAGAAGTCCTTTACCGCCGTGCAAGGGAAGGGGCTCTGGGAAGGCTCCGTTGAGGAGGTGATGCTGAAGCTTAGACTGAAGAAGGAATGGAATCCTCCAGGCGCACGGAAAGGACCTGGCTTGTGCCAGAGCTGAACACAGACACCTGCAAGAAACATGTAGTTGTCACAGTGATTTTTGAAGTCACAATCAAAATGCGAAAAGCATCGGGCCTCGCCTTGAGAGGGCTTTTGCTATCAGACGAGTTAAGGCCTCGCTCTACTGATCTACCGGATGTGGGGCTTTCAGTGCTAAAACCAAGACAATCTAAGGCAAACAGGGCCAATCTGGTCCCCCTATCGTTAAGTCCCTGACTCCGAGTACCTATTAGTGTGTGGCGGAGTTGGGACAAGTGCTATGGGGGTATCTGTTGCGTAAGGATGATCCCTCTGTTGAAACAAAAACCTGCCCACAAATGTTCACAGCAGCACAATTCACAACGGCCAAAAGGTGGAAGCCACCCAACTACCCATCATCTACTGAGGGGATAAACACAATGTGGCACATCCATACAATGGAATTGTATTCAGCCTTAAAAAGGAATGAAGCACTGAGGGGGCTCCCGGATGAGCTTGAAAACATTATGCAAAGGGAAAGAAACCAGACACAAAAGGCCGTGGCCTGTAGGATTCCATCGATAAGAAATATCCAGAATAGGCAAATCCACAGAGATGGAAAGCACACTGGTGGTTGCCAAGGGGCCTGAGGAGGGGATTGATGCATATGGAATTTCCATCTGGGATAATGGAAAAGTTCTAGAGCTAGACACAGGTGATGGGTGCAAAACCCCATGAATGTACTTACTGTCAATGAATTGTACACTTTAAAATGGCTTAAAGGGGCGCCTGGGTGGCTCAGTCGGTTAAGCCTCCAACTTCAGCTTAGGTCAGATCTCACATTCATGGGTTCGAGCCCCGCGTCAGGCTCTGTGCTGACAGCTAGCTCAGAGCCTGGAGCCTGCTTCGGATTCTGTGTCTCCCCCTCTCTCTGAACCTGCCTTGCTTGTGCTCTGTCCCTCTCTGTCTCTCAAAAATAAAAATATTTTAAAAAAAGAAAGAAAGAAATCTTAAAATGGTTTAAAATAGGGGTTCCTGGATGGCTCGGTCCATTAAGCATCCGACTTCAGCTCAGGTCATAATCTCACGGTTCGTGGGTTTGAGCCCCGCATAGGGCCTTCTTCTATTAGCACAAAGTTCCTCTCGCTCTGCCCCTCCCCCGCTCATGGTCTCTCTTTCTCTCTCTCTCTCTCTCTCAAAAATAAAAATAAACACTAAAAAATAAAATAAATAAAATAAAATGTTTAAAATGGTAACTTTTTTTAAATTTTTTTTAATGTTTTATTTATTTTTGACACAGAGAGAGACAGAACATGAGAGGGGGAGGGGCAGAGAGAAAAGGAGACACAGAACACGAAGCAGGTTCCAGGCTCTGAGCTGTCAGCACAGAGCCTGACGCGGGGCTCGAACCCACGAACGTGAGATCTGACCTGAGCCAAAGTCGGAGGCTTAACCGACTGAGCCACCCAGGCGCCCCTAAAATGGTAACTTTTATGACAAGTGTATTTTACCACAATAATAAAAAAAAAAAAGAAGAAGAAGAACCCCCATTCCCCAAAAGGTGTATAAACCAGGTGATTGAAAGGCAGTCAAATTTGGCTTGTAGATGAGTATCATTTGGCTGCATGGAGTTAAAAAAAAATTTTTTTTTTAATTTGTGGCTAACATATCTAAAATGAGATATTTCACATACAAAAATGTTGATGAGGAATTTATTTGGGAAAATCGAAAACTCTGCCCTATATCTGCCCCTGGCAACATCAGGAGGAGGATAGAGCAGCTGCTCAATTTTGGGGCTCAGACTCTCCGATCCCCTCCAGTCCCCTTTCCCCCATCCTTCCCCTGGGATCCTCATCTGCTCTGTTTGGTCCCCACTGGCACTTAAGTGCAGGATTTCTAATATTCGCATAAAACAATTAGAAATGAGGCAGAAAATAAAATCCAGGAATCAGGCAAACAATATGGTGATTTCCGTTTTCATTCCTTTGTAAATAAGATGTTAATGAGATCAACGGATACTGTGTCACTCCACTTTCAAAAAAGTAAGGAAGCATCCCCTTAAAGCAATGATTCATAACCTTAACTGCACATGGAGGTCACCTGGGGAACTTTAAGAAATATTGGTGCCTAGGTCCTACCCCCTCCTCCCCCCGCCCCCGATTTATTTGATCTGGAGTGTGGCCCCCTGGGTAATTCTGATGTGGAGCCAAAGTTGAGAACTTCTGCCTTACATCTTCCTTTTAGAGACTTGTCTTTTTCTGGCCTCAGATGTCACAGATCAAACGGCACACACGTTGAGAAAACTTTAAAGTTTTTAAAGTAAATATCTTTTGTTGTTCTTGCTAGCTCCCCCTACAAACACACGCTATTTTCAGCTGCTCAACAGGTATCTTGACAGACACAAGAAACCCAGGAATAAAGCATCTGTTTTTTGGAGGGGAGTCCATTGCTTCGTTACCAAAAACGGCATCGAAAGCACCTCATAAAACAGTGAAAAGTTAACCCCGTTTGTTTAATTGGCGTGCAGGACTCGAGCCCTCAGCGAGCTGTAGATGGAGGAGACCATCAGATAAAGAGCACGCGCTGTTTACCCAGGCTGGAGTCTTAATGGATTGTCATGTGAATGCGTGTGCCTTGCTCAAAGTGATCACCCCTTTCCAGACTGCAACCGTGATGTAATTGCTGACATCCTGGCCGTGCATTTTCCATGTGCCCCTGCGTGCTAGCTCTCCCACCAAGCTCTTCAACACTACAAAAAAGCATCTGCTGGCAGAGAAAACAAAACCCATTCCATAGTCCGGGGCGTGTTCAAGGCACGCTATCCTACCCTGGCGCACACCTTCCCCACAGTCAGCCCAGGTCAGAATGAAGCCCGCACCTGCCTTCCGGCTGGCGCAGGGACCATCTACTTGGTCAGTTTCATCAGGCACATTCTGCGCCTCCTCTTCATACCCCACCACAGCTGTCTGCATCTCAGGACACGGTGTTGGCTCGGCTTCCAGCACCCATCTGTGACTTGGCGGGGAGGGGGAGGAAGAAAAGAGAAAGAAAAAAGAAACGCATGTGGTGAGTGAACAAAATTGCCCACGTTGTCCTGGATGAGCCTCAAATCATCCACAATTTGATTCCCTTCTGAAAGGCCAGACTCTGAGTTTATTGAGCCTCCTTTTGTATTTGAGTCTGAAAGGCGAAACTGATGGTCCTTTACAAGTCTCTTCTGTCATTTTGAAGACTTTCCTTTTCTTTGAAGAAATGGGGAAAAAATTAGAAATGCTGAGTGTGACAGATCACAGGTTTTCCCCTGTCTTGTGCTTCTGTGCACAGAATCAGATAAATCAGTACCAGCTTAGTTTACCCGGTAAGTGGAGAACACTTTTATTTTCATCATAGGAAGTACAAATGTTGGCTTTTAGCTTTGAAGACAGGCCTAGTCCACCGTTTCAACTGAGATGGAATGTTAGTGGTCCTCAGCCCTGGGATATTTACCTAGTCCGGATTCATTTATTCCTTTATTCATTTAATTCAATTACCAATTCATTTCTCTTTTTTTTAATGTTCATTTATTTTTGAGAGATAGAGAGACAGAGCATGAATGACGGAGGGGCAGAGAGAGAGGGAGACACAGAATCTGAAGCAGACTCCAGGCTCCAAGCTGTTAGCACAGAGCCTAATGTGAGGCTCCAACTCACACACCACGTGATCATGACCTGAGCCCAAGTCGGACGTGAGCCACCCAGGCACCCCAATTTCTGATTAGAAGTGAAGGGCCTGATCTGATGGGATAACAAGAATCTGCAGAATTGGAGGGGGCGGTCGAGCCTTCACCACCACAAGCAGAGGTGAGTCCGGGGGAGGTGGCTGACCACTGCAGGGGAGAATGTTGGCTCTACGTCTGATGGCCAGGTTCAAATCCCAGCTCTGCCCCCTCCTGGCCCTGTGACCTTAGGCAAGTGATTTCACCTCTCTGTACCTGGGTTTCCCCACTTAATGAAGGTTATAAGAATATCTGTCTCCTTGGATTGTGTTGAGGATTAAATGAGTCTTGTATAAAGTGCTTAGAACATGCCTGAAAATTACATGGAGCTGCTACTGGCCCCTGGAAACAAGCCCCATCCCAGGAACACAACAGCAGAAGCACTGCTGTGTCACCCCAGACTTGCATGTATGCAGCCTTCTTCTCCATTTATTTAAAAAATAATCTATATTGGGCTAATGGGAAGATCCAGGGGTGCCTGGGTGGCTCCGTCGGTGGAGCATGATCCCAGGGTCATGGGATTGAGTCCTGCGTCAGGCTCTGCAGTGAGCGTAGAGTCTGCTTGGGATTCTTTCTCTCCTTCTGTCCCTCTGCCCTGCTCTCACTCTCTCCTTCTCTCTCAAGTGAAAAACAAATTAACGAAAAAATAAAATGGGAAGATCTGGTTCACAATTTCCACAAGCGCCACGTGCTGACCAGTTTTATCAGAACCACTTGGGCTGCTTTTCAAAATTCGCGGGGCGCCTGGGTGGCTCAGTTGTTGAGCATCTGGCTTCAGCTCAGGTCATGATCTCATGGTTCATGGGTTCGAGCCCCGTGTCAGGCTCTGTGCTGACAGCTAGCTCAGAGCCTGGAGCCTGCTTCGGATTCTGTGTCTCCCTCTCTCTCTAACCCTCCCTTGCTCGTGCTGTCTCTCTCTGTCTCTCAAAAATAAATAAAAAATATTTAAAAAAATTTGTAAAACCCCAGGTCCTACCTCAGACCTACCTACCAAGGCTCTTTGGTTAAAGTCCTGGGAATCTTTATTCGTAACAAGCATCCCATGTGATACAAAGTATGAAGTCAGGCAAGTATGAAGAGAGTTAACAAATAGTGACACCATGGAGCCTAGATATTGCTCGTATCAATGCCCGGGAGCAAAGTCTCCAAAACGTCAGCCAAGTGTTACCTTTATTCACAATTTTGGCCAGTTATTTTACAATTGGTAATAGCGTATGCTCACACTTTTCTGTAAAAGGACTCACTATTTTTACAAAAGTAAATTCATGTTATTTATTTTTTAAATGTTTATTTTTGAGAGAGAGAGAGAGAGAGCGGGGGGAGGTGCAGAAAGGAAGAGACACAGAACTGGAAGTGGACTCCAGGCTCTGTGCTGTCGGCACAGAGTCTGACATGGGGCTCGAACTCATGAACCATGAGATCATGACCTGAGCTGAAGTCAGACGCTTAACCGACTGAGCCACCCAGGAGCCCCCAAAAGTAAATTCATTTTAAAAGGGAAATTTATTTTATTAGTGCAAGTGAAAAACAGGCCTCTTGCCACGATGAGATGATGAACGTAAAAGTAAACACCATTTTTTTATGTTACGGAATTCCGCCTAGACACAGGTACCTGCTGAAGCACTGAATCTGTGGCGGCATTTGCTGAAAAGACCTCAGCAAGGGCCAGAGAGGGGGTACAGGCTCCGCAGCACCACATGGAGACCTTCTCCTTGATGACTGAGAGGGACAGAACGGAGAATAACGGCCTCGCGGAGTGATTCAGGCCCATTGAATGTTGTGTCTAAGCACCACCTGAAGCCATTTCCCAGTGAGTCGCGGCACACACTTTAGCAGAAGTGCAGTGAAGTCTTCTCCTGAAAGTCAACTGACTCCGGATTTGACCAAAACAAAACAAAACAAAAAAAAAACACCCCCAAAAAACAAAACAAAGGCCGTACTGTTCAGGACACTGGCAAGCATAGTACATGTGGTTCACATCCTCCCTCGGATGTTACTCCCAAGGGGTGAGGGGTCACCGATATGGATTAGCACCCAACTACCCACTCACCACAGCCTGTGACCATGGGCAAGTCTCCAGAAACCTTCCTTTCTACGACATAAAATGACACAGTACTTGTTCAAGCCAAGATGAAGTAAAATGATGTTTGAAAAGCCTTAACATAACAGTGACGCATGGTTGATGTTCAGTAAATGGTGGCTTTTAGAAATTACCAAGCCTTCATATTTTTAACCGTTTTTGATAGAACTCTTTGTAGAACACGATTCTACTTCCTAAATGCAGTGCGACTTGATGACTCAAGGTTATCATTTGGAATGTCTCTGCCGTCATTTTATTGTCATTGGATGCATTTCTAACACCTTCCGTGTTCGTCCTCTGGTTCGGCCATTCCACAGATGCAGGGAGCTGCCGAACAAGCCCAATGTCCACAGACAGAGACCTGGTTAAACCACAGTGAAATCACACGGGTAGCCAATAAAAACGCAAAAAGCCAAAAAAATATTTACACAACGAGATACTGCTGGTCCATCAGCAGAGTACATTTTAAAGACTGCAATTATCTAAGATGGGTGAGGATGTGGCAGATAGGACTTGCATACGCCCAGAGTGGTAATGTCAATGGACACACTTCTCCTGGAGGGCGTATATACCCTTGGGCTCAGCGATTCCATTTCTAAGAACTTGCACCACAGAATCTCTTCCGTATGGGCACAGCATTGGACGTGCAAAACCCCAAGTGCTGGTGAGGATGGGGAGATGTTAGAACCCTGGTGCACGGCTGCAGAAAACAGCATGGCGGCTCCTCAAGAAATTAAATACAGAGTGACCACGTGATCCAGCAATTGCACTTTTGGCTATACACCCACGAGGATGGAAAGCAAGGACTCAGACAGATACCTGTGCCGGCAGGGTCATAGCAACAGTATTCCATCACAAGAGGAAATAACGCGAGTGTCCACTGACCGATGAATAACAAAATGTGGTGTACAGTGCAATGCAGTATTGTTCAGCCATGAAAACGAACGCAGAGGGGCGCCTGGCTGGCTCAGTCGGTTGAGTGTCCGACTTCGGCTCAGGTCATGATCTCCCGGTTCATGGGTTCGAGCCCCGCATTGGGCTCTGTGCTGACAGCTCAGAGCCTGGGGCCTGTCTTCAGATTCTGTGTCTCCCTCTCTCTCTGACCCTCCCCTGTTGACACTGTCTCTCTCTCTCTCAAAAACAAAAATAAAACCTTAAAAAAAAATTTTTTAAGGGAAAAGAATGCAGAGAGATGCTACAACGTGAATGAAAACATTATACTAAGTTTACTGAACTTAGTCAGACATAAAAGGACAAACACCATGAATTTGAGATACCCAGCACAGGCAGATGCATAAAGGCAGAAAGGAGAACTGCGGTTGCCCAGGGCTGGGGAGCGGGCCATGGGGAGTTAGGGTTTAAAGGAGACAGAGTGTCCGTCTGGGAAGAGGAAAGATTCTGGAGACGGACAGTGGGGATGGTCACACACCAATGTGACTGTGCTAAATGCCACTGAACTAAACATGGTTAAAATTGTAAATCTTAAGTATATTTTACCACAATTCTATTTTATTTTTTTAAATAATCTCTATATCCAAACTAGGGCTTGAACTCCCAACCCTAAGCTCAAGAGTCGCATGCTCTAATGTCTGAGCTAGCCAGGCATACCTATCACAATTTAAAAAAACAATGCAAATCTAACTTAAAAAGTGTCACTTTTGAACAGAACTTTGATGCCCTGGTAACTCTTTTCTTCTGATTTCACATTCAAGACTATGTGTAATAGGGGGACAGGGGATATCACAAATCTGGTCTCAAAATAAGCAGAATGTTACTGAGTTTGTCTTTTTTTTCATTCTGTTTCTCCTATTCATCTTAATGCCCATAAAAATACTAATAGAAAACTGCTAATGTTTATTAAATAATAAGTAATTAAACAATTAGGTGTTGTGATAAGTCTGCTCTTGACAAAATTGACAGATTATGAAGATTCATAAGATAATACATGCAAAATGCATAGCAAAGTTCCTTAATTATTGTTGTTGTTCTACTTTAAAAAAAATCTGGGGGGGGGGCCTGGGTGGCTCAGTCGGTTAAGCATCTGGCTTCAGCTCAGGTCATGATCTCACGGTTCATGGGTTCAAGCCCTGCATCGGGCTCTGTGCTGACAGCTCAGAACCTGGAGCCTACTTCTGATTCTGTGTCTCCCTCTCTCTCTGACCCTCCCTTGCTGACTGTCTCTGTCTCTCAAAAAAGTTAAAAAAAATTTTTTAAATTAAAAAAAATTTTTTAATAGTTTATTTATTTTTGAGACAGAGAGAGACAGAGCACAAGTGGGAGAGGGGCAGAGAGAGAGGGAGACACAGAATATGAAACAGACTCCAGGCTCTGAGCCGTCAGCACAGAACCCAATGCAGGGCTCGAACCCACAAACCGCAAGATCATGACCTGAGCTGACGTTGAATGCTTAAACAACTGAGCCACCCAGGTGCCCCTGTTGTTTTGATTTTTATCTCATTTAATTCTCAAATCATTCCTATAACACAAGTATTATTGATAACCCCATTGTATGGCAATAAAAATCAAGGTTCAGAGAAGTTAAGTGATTTATCCAAGGTCACACAGCACACGGCAGAGTTAATACTAAAAAGCAAACTGTCAGACTCCAAAGTCTATGTGCTGAACCACTATGCTGAGAATACTTCCTCAAGTCTTCAATGTCATGAGAAGATTCTAACTGTTCCTAAGAGTGCACCAAAGCAAGTTTTCATTAATACTGACAAAGTATCTTTTTTTAAAAATATAATTTATTGTCAAGTTGGCTAACATACAGTGTATACAGTGTGCTTTTGGTTCTGGGGGTAGATTCCCAGGATTCACCACTTACAACACCCAGCGCTCATCCCAACAAGTACCCTCCTCAGTGCCCCATCACCAGTTTTCCCCTCCCCCCCACCCCACGCCCATCAGCCCTCAGCTCATTCTCTATATTTATGTGTCTCTTATCGTTTGCCTCCCTCTCTGTTTGAAACTATTTTTCCCCTTCCCTTCTCCTGCAGTCTTCTGTTAAGTTTCTCAAGTTCCACATGTGAGTGAAAACATATGATATTTGTCTTTCTCTGACTGAGGTATTATTCTAGTCAAACACAGTATATATTACTATCTTTGACATTTAATGATTTATTCAAAATAATATAGTTGAAAAGCACATAATTTAAAAGAGCCTTCTATCCTACCATTCCCCAACTTAGCTTTCATGTTCTATTCCCCAGAAGTAACCACCCCCAAACCTTATACATTTTTCCCCTGGTACGTATCACCAGCTTTCTACATAAAACCCTTAAACTACTATTTCTTGATTTATCAATTTTAGAATGTCTATTGGTTCATTTCTCCCACGCTAACACCACTCCTTACTTGCCCTCTCCTATCTCTCCAACATCATTACCCAGTAATTTGGGGGGCAGGAAATGTTTATATTACAACCATGTAATATTGTTTTCTACCAAACCAAGTAGATCCTCTATGACCATGCTTCTTTTCTCATAAAGCCCTTTGTTTTTCCTGGAGTTAATTATTGACTTGGTTTTTTCCAAGGGTTCCAACATCTCTGTCATAGGTCTATTAACTATCTGTTTTCTACATTCAAATAATCAGTTTCATGTTTTTCCTAGAGATCTCCCAGTTTTCTTCCAATCAGGACAAGTTGTTCTCTAGGGTCTACTGCACAGAATCATTTTGAATCATGCCTTTCCCATTGTCCTCTGAATTTCCTTTGCCTCTTCCTCACTTTGAATCTCCTCTTATTTAGGGTCTTGTCTCACTCTTTCTTATTTTACTCTCATTTTGTTGGAGTACATTTACAAACGTTTATTGAAAGAGGGTAAATGGGAGGTAGTTTTTTTAAAGTCCTTGCATGCCTGAAAATATCTTTGGTAATGTTACTCTAGTGATAGTTTGGGTGGGTATAGAATTCTAGTTTGGAAAGCTAGTGACTGCTCTCCCCTCAGGTATGGCACATCTATATCTAATACATTTTTTATTCCTAATGTTTTATTTTTTTTAATTCTTTATCGATTTTTTAAAAAGTAATCTCTACACCCAGTGTGGGGCTCAAACTTACAGCCTTGATATCAAGAGTTGCATATTCTACTGATGGAGCCAGCAAGGTGCCCTAATATTTTTTTTTTAAGTAAGCTCTATGCCCAATGTGGAGCCTGAACTTATGATCCCAAGATCAAGAGCTATGTGCTCTACCAACTGAGCCAGCCAGGTGCCCCTCCTTAATGTTGTTTTAATGGGTTTCTGGAAGAAGCAAAGACAAGTGTAGAGTACACTTTACCATGTTTCACCAGAAATCCCTCCAACAACCCTTTGTCTTCCAGTATTTGTTGAAATCTCTTATCCACTATTATCTCTCCTCCCATTCTTTTTCTCCTTGTGAGTTAGTACTTTCTCATCCCTTTCCTGTCTTTTAGCCAGATTTTGGAAGGAAGAGGAAATAAAGGTGTCTCCCAATATGCTGGCTTTAATTGTGAATTTCACAATGGCTTATTAAATAAAACTCAAATGTCTTGAATCATGTAATAAAATATCTATACATATGAACAGAAGGTGAGCCCTCCAAAGGATGAATGTTGTGCCCTTTTTTGTGTCTGAAGAGACAAGACCACCTTTATACTCTCCTGTGAGGTCTCTGCTCCTCAGCTGAACTTGGCTAACAGCTAAACAAGGCAAATTACTTCCTGCACACATAAAATTACAAATACAATTAGACTTGCCTTTCCTATTTACAAAATGAGTAGGATATGTGATCCCCAGATCTAAATAATATTTTTTAAATGTTTACTTATTTGGGGGAAGGGGAGGCAGAGAGCAGGAGACACAGAATGGGAAGCAGGCTCCAGGCTCCGAGCTGTCAGCACAGAGCCTGATGTAGGACTTGAACTCACAAACTGCAAGAGCATGACCAGAGCTGATGTTGGGCACTTAAATGACTGAACCACCCACGTGCTGCCTAAATCAGATTTTTGCTTTCATTTCTATTTTATTTTATTATTTTATTTTTTAAGACAGGGACAGAACGGTAGTGAAATGCACTGGCTAAAAAATTATGGATAAAATACTACTATTCTCTATTTTTAAAGAAATTTAAAAGTTTTTAAAAATCCAGACAGTTAAATGGTGACCTACAATCTCAAAGGCATAGTCCTTCCCTCTCAGATGGGTTTCTGATACAGTTTAATTTTTCTGGAAGTAGAATACTGAAACAGTTTGAAGTACAAGAGTTAAGACTTAATAACTGTGAAAACAAGTGGAAGAAAGCATGTGGGAGAATTGGAAATATAAATGCTGGTCTCGTCCCTAGCTCCTGACACAGGGCTCCTGAAACCCTTGTAATTCCTTAAGCGGTAAGAGCTCTGGGAGCACCTTTTGATCGAAAGAGGCAACTCTGGGGGCGCCTGGGTGGCTCAGTTGGTTAAGCGTCGGCCTCGGCTCAGGTCATGATCACACGGTTCGTGGGTTCAAGCCCCGCGTCGGGCTCTGTGCTGACAGCTAGCTCAGAGCGCGGAGCCTGCGTCAGATTCTGTACCTCCCTCTCTCTCTAATCCTCCCTGCTCGCACCATCTCTCTCTGTCTCTCAAAAAGAAATAAAAAACATAAAATAAAAAAATTTTAAATAATAAAAAAAATAAAGAGGCAACTCTGTGTAGCCTCCTGGATGGGCTCCTGAATGGGGGCTGGTCACTAGAAAGACTAAGCCAGGATTAGAAGCTAGGAATTTTCAGCCTCACCCTCTGTTCTCCAGAGAAGGCAGAGGGGCTAGAAACAGAGTTAATAATTAATCATGCTACATGAGGAAGCGTCCATAAAATCCCACTATTCTGGGGTCTGGAAAGCTTCCAGGTTGGTGTGCACACACCCCAGTTCCTGGAGGACAGAAGCTCCTGCACTCAGGACACTCCCAGACCTCGCCCTGTGCGTCTCCATCGGGTTGTTCATCCGTATCCTTTACCACGCCCTTTCATAAGCTGCTAAATGTAAGTAACTATTTTCCTGAGTTCCGTGAGACGCTCTAGCAAACTAACTGAACCTGAGAAGGGGGTTTCGAGAACTCTGATTGACAGCCAATCAGAAGTACAGGTGACGAGCGGCTTACAGCAGGCATCTGGGCGGGGGGTGGGGGGGTGGAGGGGACAGTCTTGCAAGACTGAGCCCTGAACCCGTGGGATGTGATGCTGTCAGAATTAGTTGTCAGAATTAGTTGAATTGTAGGACACCCAGCTGGGGTTGCAGAATTGCTTGGTGTGGGGAAAACCCCACATATCTGGTGTCAGAAGTGTTGTGAGTGTGGTAGTATGGGAGTAAAGGAGAAACACAGGAAGGAGAACTGGGTTTTTTCCCTAAACAAAGCAGTACTGGGCAGAGAGAAAAGCCCAACCACGGTGCACATCCAACAAAGCCTCTGCCAAACACACAGGACGCTCTGTGGCAATGTGCCCGTCGGAGTTGTCAGAGTTGAACCAAAGTAACGGGCTTGCATAGCCCCATCCCATTCCTGCCTCCCTCAGTCACTCCATGTGAGCTGCCCCCAAAAGAACATGACCTTGGATGAGCAGCTCTCACAGCTAAGGCTGAAGCCAAGGGAGCTGACAGCAGAGGCCATCTCTTGATTGTGTTCCCGGCAATGGGACAGCAAGTCTTTCCTTGAATTGGGTCTGGGCAGCCCATCTCTTTGTCCATCATTACTGTATGAGTCTCCTATGGCTGCTGTAACAAATCACCATAAAGAGAGTGGCTCAAAACAACATAAATGTATTATCTTACAATTCTGGAGGTCAGGAGTCCAAAATCATCTTGTTGGGCTAAAGTCAAGGTATTGGCTCTAGGGGAGAATCCATTGCTTTGCCTTTCCCATCTTCTAAAGACCGTTCACAGTTCTTGGCTTGTGACCCCCAGCCGGCAACCCAGCACTCCAACCTCTGCTTCCACTGCATACTTTTCTCTGATTTCCCTGCCTCCCTCTTTCCCTTATAAAGACTCTCATGATGACAAGGGACCCGCTGGATAACCCAGGATAATCTCTGCATCTCAAGATCCTTAACTTAATCCTGTCTGCAAAGTCTCTTTTGCCATGGAAGGTAACATATTCTCAGGATCCAGGCGTTAGGATATGAACATCCTTGGGGGACCATCATTCTCCCCACCAAAGTTACCAAAGAGATATTCTAGAGTAACTGGCAAGAGTAGCACCAAGCAGACACACTCATTCGATTCCTACATTTGTCGACAGTAAGATCTCATGTGAACCCAGAGCTTACTCTGTCTGAAGGACCGTGCTAAGTGCACAACATGAATACCTCATTTCTTTCTCTCAACGTTCTAAGGTGGGCACTGTTATCATAATCTTTATTTTGCAGATGAGGAAGTAGAGGCCCAAAGAGGTTAAGCTATTCACCTTTGGTGAAACCACTGGTAAGTGGAAGAATCCTAATTTCAACCCTGGTCTGCTTTACTCCAAAGCTGGTACCCTTGACCACGTCTTTCTAATCCTCCTTTGCTTGTTGCTAAGGTTAGGTCCTTAAGCTGCTAGACATGACCGCCTCCCATTACCCTACATGCCAGCTCAGGGTGGCACACGACAAAGGCTTGATAAATATTTGTTGAATTGAATTCCCCAAAATGTAATCTCTTGCCAGTTTCTGCATAACCCTTAGGGCATTCCCAAATTCCCATATTCTTATGCTCACGTCCAATAAACTTTTATTGGGCATTTATGTGCCAGGCACTGGGGAAATTCAAAGATGAATAAAACGTGTGGCTTATTTCCAGGAAGCTCACTTTCCAGTGAGGGAGTCATGGTTTTGACCTTGGAGCAATTTTGAACTTTCCTCCTCCCTTTTCATTCCTTTGGACAATCAGCCCTGGACATGAAGACGGGAAGCACCATTGCTATTGTTTTCAACACCTAACCACAATAGGGGCCTGAAGAATAAGAAGAGGAGGCTGTCAGTTTTGGAGCTTTTTTAAAATATTAATATATATTTTTGCTGTGCACACACATGTATGCAGGGATGATTTCAGGTTTTATTTCTCTTTGTGAAAATGGAAGGGTGTTATATATATTACTCTTACGCTTGTCTTTGCCGTTAGGAATGCATGGTGGATGTATTTCCAAACTTACTTCCTCTTCTTCATACTTCTTCCTGTTTCATTCCCCCATTGATGCTCATCAAAATAGTTCAAGTGTTTTCCCCCAAAACTCACAGGATAAGCACTTCCTTTTGTTGTGATTACAACAACCTTGAGGACTGGCGGCTCTCTCTTTTCCTAAACCATCTAGCCCCTCATCCCCAGAATGGTCTTTCCAAAGCTTGAATCTGATGGTCTTTTCTCTCCCAAATTTCCCCAATGCCTGCAGGATAAATCCAAATCTGAACTGGTTGGCCTAGCAGATTCAGAATCTGGCCCCTATTCAGCCTCACATGACAACTCTACACATATAGCTCACACCCCCACGGGCTTTCTTCATTCCACCTTAGCGGTCCTCTTGCAGACTCCCAGATGCACCAGCCCATCTTGAATCCAGGCCTTCCAGCATCCTCTCTCTCTGCTTGGACAGCTTTCTCTGCTCCTTCCATCAGGATAAATTCTACTCATTCTTTGAATTTCTGCTGAAGCATCATTTCCGTGACCCCTCTTAGCCCGGGCCTTTCTTTTCTTCCTTTCATCGTGGGTACATACATCATGCTAGAAATTAACTTAAATGTCTGTTCCGCCTGCAATTCTCTCTGCTGCTCTGGAGGATCTGCTCCCTGCACCTGCTGGGTGCCCCCAAGCTCCCATGCCAGGCACCGCACAATTGGTGGCACATTGCAGATGTTGATAAATGTTTGCTAAATGAGTGATGATGAATGACTCATGGGGAAATTTACTGCTTCTGGCTAATATACAATGCGTAGGTGCAGTCTCATGTTGAATATTTGGTTCCACTGACAATGATAAAGGGAAAAATCGCTTACCAAGGGGAAGGCACCACAGTTTCTTTTTCAAAACTACTTTTAAGAGTCATTCTTTTCTTGTGTTTATTATTTGTGGCTTTAATCTTTGTCAAACAATTTATTTTATTTTTAAATGTTTTATTTATTTTTGAGAGAGAGAGAGCAGGGGAGGGTCAGAGAGAAAGGGAGACACAGAATCCGAAGCAGGCTCCAGGCCCTGAGCTAGCCGTCAGCACAGAGCCCAACGAGGGGCTCAAACCCACAAACTGTGAGATCATGACCTGAGTCAAAGCCAGGCGCTCAACTGACTGAGCCACCCAGGCACCCCAGTTTATTTTAAATGGGTCTTTAATAAGCCAATTATCTAAAGCATTTGGGATCTGATCTAGTTGTTTGTTGTTTCTGTTGACTCTTGCTCATGGTGGATTGTTTCCTTGTGTGTTTTGTGATTTCGAGCAAACAGATCTTTGTTTGTGGGCATCTGGTACATCTAGGCTGAAGGTCTGTCCTTTCAGAGTTTGTTTAGCTCATTTCTTGGCTTGGGGGCTCCCTGTTGTGGAAATCTGAACCCTAAACCTATGTTAGTATAGTCCTGTTGTGACGAATTCAGAGGGGGCCTTTCTTTCCTACTCAGGGTCCAGAAAAAAAAGAAATAAGCTTCCTTATTATCTCCCTGTGTTGGCTGGATGAATCTTTCTAGTCTCTCCACCCTTTTCTGTAAGGGCATAGCTCTTTGAGGGTCCTTGTTTGTGTGGAGGTCACCACTCCATTCCCCCAATCTTGTCCCCTGTCCTTCGGGACTTTTACAACGGAAACCCCTCCCCTATTCCACGCAGACAATCCCTTCCAGTTTGGTTTCACCCTTTCTGACTCCTGAAGATTATCCCTTATTTCTGGTGTTATTATATTTTACCCAGCATCATCTAGATGACTATCAAATGTGGGAAAAGTTTTTACATGATCTAATCCAAAATATTAACCAAAAACGAAAACCCAGTAGACTAGTCTATAGATCTTTCCTTCATTCTGTGTGCATGAGTTTGGTTTTCTAAAAACTCACTTTGTTCTCTTCTTATTTTCTGTATATTTACTGCTTTTCTCCTATTCTCTTCCTACATTTACAACAGTTACATTACAGAACAAAAATGCCTTATGCTAATAATGTCTCATGTAGAAACTAGACTTTCTTCCCTTTAGTATTTGGCTCCTATTACTGGTTCTTTTTCACCTCCTTTCCTAACTATCCTTTTATGTAATTTTCTAGTGAACAGGCACCAAATATAGCTAGTATCTGATCCATATGTCACCTGCTAATTTAAATGTTCTTTTCTTTAAAAAAATCTATCCCAATTTTGCAGAGAAAAAAAAAATCTTGAGGTCGACAAAACTGCTAGCAATGTTTCCATACATACCATTGTCAAAAGGCTGGCAAATTTGGTAACATGAGGTGGCCAAGTTTTTAAAAATTCAGTACTAGTATTGCAAGTCATATTTATAATTTGAATAAAAATTCTAACTTGCTTAAAGCATGTTTTAGCCCTAGATACATTTCTTTTGGTCTCAGGTCTAGGCATACATGCACACAAGTATTTGTACTGATTTATGTGTGTATCACGTGTACTCTATACAGATAATATTTGCAGCCTCAGCGGGCTTAGCAGAGGGCCCATTCTAAGGGGGCCCCGTTCTAAGGCTTTTCTTCATTAATCCTGCCTTCCGTGGAATTTCGCATTTACATAACACCAAGTGGAAATGAAGTAAGTATCGAAGTAACCATGTTGTCGCTGCTATAGTCAAGGTTACACATTAGCTAACTTATAAACAAATCACTCTCGGTGACAGAAATATTAGCAACTGAGACAGCTTATAAACATAGCCACAAAACTTTTTCAAAAGGACTTTTAAAACATGCCCTTACTTATGACAGCTTTGGTTGATGAATCTTCTACTAGTCTTTTCCTTTCGGCCTCCGAAATGCTTGAAGATTTGGTAAATCCCAATTTTAAGGAGTTAGAAAGTTATCTACTGGGACATAACAGGCCGACCACACCTAAATGTGACGGCTTAAAATTACAGTCATTTTATTTGCTCACGAGTCTGTGGGTCAGGAACAGGGGCAGGGCCCAGCGGGACAGTTCTTCTGTGCCCCACGTGGTGTAGGCTGGGGTGGGCTCATGAGGGGCTGGGGGACCCGTGCCGGCCTCACCCACAGGGCCGGCGCTCTGGCCCAGGACGACTTGAACGTCTGAGGATGGCGTAGGACGCCTGTGGCACTGGCTGCACTCCCTCCTGTCTCTGGAACCTTCTGGCTTTCAGGTGAGCTCTGGAGTCCCCTCCCCTTAGCGTCCCTCTCCAGCAGGAATCCCTAGACGTCTTAACCTGGCACATGGTATTCCCTGTAGCTAAACTGTAAACTTCCAGGCCTCCTCTTGGAAGTTCCGGGATAGCGCTGCCGCCATGTTCTCGCGGTCAAAGCACATCAAAGGCCAGCCCACGAGGAGTGAGGAAATAGACTCCATCTCTTGAGAGGGCGGAGCTTCGTGCACCCACAGGGATGGGAGGAATGGCCAGAAACCATCTTTGCAGACAATCTACCACCGCCACCTTATTTATGTATTTGTAAATAATTGGCACCCATTCTTTTCATACGGTTGCTACAAATCAAAGGAGAAGTGTATTAACTACAGCTCAGTACTAGTGCTGGGATAGCTTACAGTACTTGGACTAAAGAAGTAAAGGTATTTTCCCAATATAAATATACTTAGGGCGTGGTTTTTAAATTTTTCAATGCTTACAGTGGTCTCGTTTGGTTAACAGTGAAGCTGAAGCTCAAGTCACCTGGTCCTCAGGATCTGGGGGGTCACCTTCAGTTCATAACCTCTGTGAGCACCTTCTCCCTGGTGATCGCACAAGAGTACAGGGAGGCGTGATTAAATGATCTTGGTTTTTTTTGTTCTCATAACACCATATTGCAGGCTTGGACCAACTTTCCAATCCCACTAATTGGTTTTTAAAGAAATAACACGATTTTGATTTTGCAAATTTTATCACACCAAGTTCTCCACAACCGGGTACACCAAGATCTTACCATTGAAACCCTTCCTGGTGGTAAGCAGATGGGTAATTTTGAAATATCTACGTATGGAATTAAGTTCCATGACTATCCAAATACGCCAACCATTTCCATGGCATTTGGAATTATGCAATGGAAAACATTTCCAGCGATGCCCTTTTATGTGTTAATTTTGCAAAATTTATGCTCAATTATAATTTCAAATCACCTGAGAAACAGGAGAAAATTAGACGTTGTATCAAAACCAAGAACTTATTTGAATTTAGCATTAAGAAAACATTTTAAATTAATTAATTGGCACAAATTGAAGATAACCCATGTTTAACAAGCCAGTTCTGGTTGACATTTGCCAAAGTATGACATATTGAGTATGCTGTTTTTGTCCAATGTCCCTTGAATTTAAGAACGAAATTAAAGCAGAGGGCACAAAATTGTTTACTCCCAGGAGATTTGTGAAACTTTAATTAGCTACCCCTTTAAGAAAGAAATTAACTTAAAAAAATTTTTTTTAAATCTTTACTTTTAAATGGCCTTTAAATTTTAAGACTTTTTCAAGACACGATTGTCCAATTCTCATATTAATGAACATGCCACATATTTTAATTTCCCGCACATCTGCTATGTATTTTCAGTTTGGAACAAGATAGAATTCTAAGGTGCCTCTCTTTAAAAACAAAACAAAACAAAACAAAAGATACACTTTCTCTTAAGTTGAAAGGACTTTAAAAATATATTTTGAACACCTATATCTTCGAAACACTTAAAATATCTTCAGGTTTAAAAATTCTCCACATTGCGTTGGGGCAGTGTTGGCTCTTCGATGGTCAGAACTACTATCATGTTTGATTTTTCAGCATTGCATTTAATCGAAATAAATGTATTTTTCTTATCACATTGCCATTGAACTTGGGCCAAATGCTTTGAAAGAGTGAGTTTAGGGGGATTAGAGGAACAGGACAAAATGGCTATAAATATTCTTTGTGTAGCATCTACTGTGTAATAAAGTGTTGTGTAACTCTGCCACGCAATGTAAATAATGATAGTAATTTGCATTTTCTTATTACTATTCATCCTCGAATTGAATCTACAGTCTTTTGCCAATGTTAAGGTCTATTCTTCACATCCTTACATTCCCTGGGGTCCCCGCTATGGTGAGAGAGGGGAAATAAACAGTCCCCTTGGTTTGCACACACATATTGTGTGACAGGTACGCACCCACTGCGTTCTGCCTCTGCGTTTCCATCTCATAGACCCAAAGGCGGTGTGGTCCGTGGGCGACCAGCACCAAGTGGAGCCAGCATAATTTAACTACACTTCCATCCCTCCTGATTAAGATCTGTTCCCTCTTTTTTAATCCTGATGACCCCAGGGATTCTAGCCCAGGGCAATTATGCGGGTCTCAAACTTGAGAGCATCAGGAAAGACTCCAGAAGAAGAAATATTTTTAAAATTTCACCAGCCTGGAGGGCCTGTTATTAGTGTGGCAAAATAATGCGACGGAGAAATTAACTGGACTTAACTTTCTACTGTAGGTTCATCACAAAAGACTAGGGGCTTTGGGTTTTGTTGTTTTCTTTTCCCCACTCAGTTAAGCCTCAGAGTCCAGGGGTGTTGGGTTTTGGTTTTGCCTGGCTGGGGGGAGCTTGGGTGCCCAGGAACTTTGGGACTGGGAGATGAATTATCAAAACGCCAGGAGGCGGGAGTGTTAGTGAGAGCGCAGAGGCCCCACTCCCCGAAGAATTCCACACCAGAGATGGTGAGGCGGTGAGGAGCACAAGGGTGGGAGAGAAAGCCATTGTGTGGTATCTGGGGCTTCTCAGCGGAAAAGCTGCTCGCCAGCTGCTTAGGGACCTGGTTAAAGCGCAGTTCTGATCCAGAAGCTCTGGAGTGGGTCCAGGGACCCTGCATTTCCAACAGACTCCCAAGGAGGGCTGCTACCATTGGTTCGGGACCTCGCTTTGAGTTAGTAGTCGGTGAGGAGGAGAAGGTGGGAGAATTTCGAAGGAGGGGTACAGGGAAGTCTAAGCCTCAAACTCTGCGGCAAAGGGCAACTATTCGATAGACTATTCGATAGTTTTAGCAAAAACTAAACACAGAAAGCCCTTCCCCAAATTATCTGGCCCCTTTCCCCACGACCTCTTAGGCTTCTCGAGTCACCCTAGGGAAGGGAAGGAACCCAACTCATGACTCCAGCTGAATGCATTTCCAAACTCCCTTGACTTGAGGAAGAAGAAACAGTGGAGGAACTGGAGCCATATTATATTTAATTTAGAAGAATTCAGAAACATGACATTTTTTGAGCCCATGGAGCAAATTCCTACGACTCACCCCTTCAATTTCAAAGAGAATCAGACTTAGGAATCGATAACCATTCCTTAGTTACTCAATTAACACCCGTTGGGATGATGAGTGGATTTTCCTAAACCCTGATGTGGGGCATCTGGGGGCTTCTGACAAGAGAAACTCGTTGAAAGGAACAAGTGTCCCCAAAGACCTGAGAATCCTTATCAGTCAATGACTTTGCCGTGGTCACCAAAGAAGAGGGCCCTTCCTCTCCTCACACTCTTCAAATTGCCCTTGGAGATTTTTCCCTCCCTCAAGTCCTTGCTCTTCATTTAAACACGATTCCACCAGGACAAACATGTTCAGGAGAAAGACCCAGTTTGATTTTCTTCTGCCAGCATCTTCCAAAGACAGCCTCGCATCCCATTCTCCCATAAGAACAAATCTTAAAAATAAACTAAGGCAGTAAGTGCTGTGTCCAAAGCCAAGTTTGTTCCAAAGCTGAGAGTAATAAAATCCAGGGCTCCCTTTCCCTAATTCGATTTTAAGAGCAAATGCCTTTCGTTGGTAATTCTGTTTGTAACTTCTGATCCTGCCACCTCCAAGGCCTGCTCTTTTATAAAGCACTCCCAAATCTGGTTCTGATTACATAAGAAAAGGGGTTCTTGTTATGTTTTGTTTTTTATTTTTTTAATGTTTATTTATTTTTGAGAGAGAGAGAGAGAGAGAGAGAGAGAGAAAGAGGGCACACAAGCAGGGGAGGGGCAGAGAGAGAGGGAGACACAGAATCCAAAGCAGGTTCCAGGCTCCCAGAGCCGGCCCAGGGCCTCAAACTCATGAACCTCAGGATCATGACCTAAGCCGAAATCAGACACCCACCTGAGTGAGCCACCCAGGTGCCCCTACCTAAGAAAAGTTTGTGCCTATGCTCATCAATGTCACAATTCACAGAGAGATACCAGTTTGACTTACTCATAATCCTTCCAGAATGTCTAGAATCTAGGCATAGTGTGAGGAGTGACTGCATCTTTTGCCTGAACATCTGTCCATGAGAAATCAAAACTCACAAAGTAATCCAACGTTTTGCTTGACCAGCAGTTTTTTTTTATTAGTTGTCAATGTTTATTTACATAAACATCAAAATTTCTTATTTTCCTTAAAATATCAGAAGCGCTGGCAACATCTGGAGGCTGTCCCTCATGGCTGAATACTGGCATAGTGGACACTCGTGATCCTTTGGCCACGGGTATCCGAACCCCTCCCCCATACTCAAGGAGACCCTCAGTTCACAAGTCTTGGTGGGAGGCGGATGTCGCTTCCCGACATTCAAGCTGCATACCAGGGACTCACTAGCATGTGACCTGGGCCTGGACAACTACGCATGTCTCCCCAGGCTTTTAATGGGGCACTAGTTTTAGTTAGCATCCAGTGCAGGAGAGAACTGGTGAATTCTTCCTGACCGCTGAATCAGTGAAAGCGACATTCAGTTTCTAGGGGCAGCGGGATGGTAGCCTCCGAAGGTCAGCCGTGGCTGTGCTTTCCTTGCTGGCTTGGTCCTGTGGCCTACTTTTGACCATGGTTTCTGTTCCTTGGGCCGTCTCTGTCCCATTTGCCAAGTCGGGGCCTCCAGTCTTGCGACTGAGGGTGAGCCATCCAGTACTTCCTTTCTACAGTCCTGTCCTGCTTAAATCTTTCATCTATAAACTCCCGCCACTCCAGAGGCAGGGCGCTTTCCACCCAGCCCTCTTGCTTTATATATTAACTCCCAGGCTGCTTAGAGACATGTGAGCTTGTAATTTTGGTCTTTCTTTCTCATTAAAGCTAAAGATTACCCAGGGCAAGAATCCACAGAGTTCAAACTGGGAAAAGTTTCCCAGGGCCTCCTCTACCCACCCCCCCATTTTCCCTTACATCTCTTTGGGCAGAATGGGTCACATGCTCACCTGGAAGCCAATCAGAGGACTAAGATTGCTGTGATTGGCTTAGGATAGGCCCTAGTTCAACTTTGGCCCCGTTAGAATCACCTGGGAAGCTTTTTATTTTTTTTATTTTTTATTTTATTAAAAAAAATTTTTTTAATGTTTTATTTATTTTTGATACAGAGAGAGACAGAGCATGAGAGGGGGAAGGTCAAAGAGAGAGGGAGACACAAAACCGGAAGCAGGCTCCAGGCTCTGAGCTAGCTGTCAGCACAGAGCCCGACGCGGGGCTCGAACCCACAAACGTGAGATCTGACCTGAGCCGAAGTCAGAGGCTCAACCGACTGAGCCACCCAGGCGTCCCCTGGGAAGCTTTTTAAAACGCCAATTGCTGGTCCCACCCCACACCGAGGCTGAATTCAATTGATCCGGCTGGACTTCAGGTATTGGAATTTTGTAGAATCCTCAGATGATTTTAATGCCATCCCTGTCTCTAGTCCAGCCCCCTACCCCTGCCCATATTACAAATGCCAAGACTGAAATCCGAAGGCATTAAGTAACTCACCCAAAGGACAATACCTTCGATTAATAACAAAAACAAAAACAAACGAACTTACACACGCACACACACTCACTCACGACATTAAACGGACACCTTTGTTCTCCCAGCATACGCATGTGAGTAGCATTCTCTTTCTTAGAAAGTGAAGTGATCAGATGCTGGGGGACTGAGCAGCAGTAGAGTGTAGGGCAGTGGCATCAGATTTCCCTGGAGGGCGTGTTACAACACAGATGGCGGGGCCCACCCCCGGAGTCGCACATTGAGTGGGTTTGGGTGGGGAGAAGAATAATTAACATTTCTAACAAGTTCCCAGGGGATGCTGCGGCAGGTCCAGGGACCACACTGGCTTAGCAGCTGAGAATTTGGGCTGTAGAGTCACACCGTCCTGGTAAGATCCAGTTGTACTGCTTATACCGAGTCACAAAACCTGCTAAACTTTTGGGCAGGTGACTTAACACATCTATGAAATGGAGCCAACGATAGTTGTTGCTTTGACTTATCACAGTAACTGAGTGGGTATAATAAATAGGAAGCACTTAGAACAGGTCTGGCCCATGTTAACTGTCTAATGAACAGTAGCTATTATCATTCATTCATTCATTGAACAGTGATTAATTGAATGCTTCCTTTGAACCATGCACAATTCCAGGCACCAGGATTCAGCGGTGAATTAATCAAAGCCTTGCCTCCCAGTGAGCTAACAATCCACCCGGGAGGCACACATATATGACCTCATGAATATATAATATCACTCAGAATTCTGCATTCCAAGCAAACTGAACAGCAGGTGCACACAGAGTTTTATGAGAACTTGGTCCAGTCTCTTCCAGCTCAAGGAGATGGTAGCACATGTTTCTAATGCAAAGGCCCCTTAGCAGAATGGCTATATATATGTAATTTATATTTATATTCACATAGATTTAAAAACATATATTACGTGATATGTATTATTTATATATCATATATTACATCAATAACATACTTAGGTATAGTCAATATTAGATCGTTTATGTTTTAATGTTTCATATTTTTATATTCATATTTATATTTTATACTTCATAGGGATAGGCTTACATGATTTTGGAGGCCAGGAAGTCCCACGATCTGCTGTCTTCCAGCTGAAACCCCAGGAGAACTGGTGGTGTAATTCCATCTCAGTCCAAAGGCCTGACAATCACGAGCGCTGATGTCTGAGGGCACGAGAAGACAGACGTCCCAGCTCAAAAAGAAGGCACATTCACCCTTCCTCTGCCTTTTTGTTCCACTCAGGGCCCCAGTGGATTGCAGGATACCCACCCGCACTGATGAGGTGATCTTTACTCAGTCCACCCATTCAAATGCCAATGTCTTTCAGAAATGCCCGCAGAGACACCCCCAAAATAATATTTTACCAGCTATCTGGGCATCCTGAGTCCAGTCACGTGACCCATGAAATGAACCCTCGTGGGCATAGTCACAGCAGCCAATTCTTGAGTAGGTTTGGCTTGAGAGGAAGCATTTGAAACAAGAACAGGGTGGGTGGAGAGTGTGCTAGAAGGAAAGAGAGAGTAAGGAGGCAATGTACTGGCTGCTTTACGTGTGTTCCTTAAGCCTCACCAACACCTGTGGAGCAGAGACTACTGGACAAGAAGAGAGGCAAGCTGGCCAAAGCTCAGCGGAACACGAAGGGGCTGAACAATCAAAGTCAGAGTTGGCTGGGGAGGAAGCAGAGAGTACGGGCGCTGTCACCGCACAAGCCCCATCTGACCAGATTCAGATGAATCCTCAGGCAGGCGCTAGGGTAAAGGATAACTGCCATCAGGTATTTGTCCCAGTGTCCCTCCACTGTGTTCCTAGAGCAGGTGCCAGTGATGTGATAAGGTGCAAGGAGCGGCTACTTCTGAATCAGAACGCTTCTGATCCCAGGCCAGCCTCATCTTGTCTCCATGCTGTCTTTCTCAAACTTAAAAATAACAACAACAAAAAATAAAAAACCAAAAAGCCAAAAAATAAAACAAAACAAACCCAAAACAAAACAAAACAACCCTCCCCAACTTTATTATGGATAATACTCATTGCTGGGAAATGCAGACCAGCAAGACAGAAGAAAATAAAAATGGTCCATAATCACCTCATCTCAGAAAAAAATAAAAACACTAACATTTTAATACTGATTCCCCGATCTTCAGATCAGGGACCCCGCCCTCTGTGCTTAGTAACTAGCCCTGCCCAGTTACACATATTAACCTAACTGGAAGTTATTTTTTGTTTTCACTCTGGGGTTGTTTCTGGAGCTTGGTTCTCTAGATTTTTGTTGGGGGAGGGACATGGATTTGGGCGGTAGACTGGAGTTGTGTTTTGGAGTCCTTTATCAGTTCGAAGTACTCACCTCCCAGCTTTGGGGTCAAAAGGTATTTTGAGCCTTTTTTCCTAGGGCATCTATATTCAAGAACTGGCCCTATCCTTCGGGGTTGTTTTTTCCACCGGAATTTTTTTTTTTTTTTTTTTTTTTTTTAGCACCAGCTGCTTTCTCTGTTGCTTTGAACGGTAAGTGTTTGAACTTTGGTGGTGGCTGGAATTGGCATTGGCTGAGACTTTAGTTCGTTACGATGACTGGCGGCTGGGGGGGGAGGGGGCTTGCCTCTCCAGGTCCCCCAGGCCCCCGGGCTCAGGAAGCCCAGCCGCACCGGCAAGAGGGCAGCGCGGGCCTAGAAGGGCGGACCCGGAGGGAGGCCGGCAGCGGGCGCCTCCCGGTACCCTGGTAACCGGCGCCTTGGCAACGGAGAGGGGGCGGGACCCAGAGAGGAAGTCGGAAGTTGGCGGCTATATCTCGCGAGAGTTGCTTTTGCGCGCGAACTCTAAGTGCCGGGGTCCTGGGGTCCGTTTGTGGCTGGTGGCTGGCCCCCCCGGGGACGCGACGACGCCAGCGGACCCAGACGCCTTCTTCACCCCGCCATGGAGACCCCAGCGAAGCAGGAGCAGCAGCAGCCCGCGGCGGCCAAGATCAGAAACCTGCCCTGGTAGGAGGAGGCCCGGCTGCCGCGGGGAAGGGGATCGGTGGCCTGGGTGGGCCAGTGGCGCGGCCGCAGCCCGACTTCGCTCCACCGCCCCCGACCTGCAGCCAGAAGGAGCCCCAGGAGTTCTCTTTGGCATCCTAATCTCCCCAGTCCCCTCCGTTCTTTTAGGACTCTGTCCCGTCTTCCCGCGGCCCTAATCCCACCGCCCCCATCCCTTTTACGTCCTGGGTGACAGCACAGGGGTTCAGTCCCTTCTGACTTTGCATCTGCCTCCGCGCCAAAATGCTCTCTACTCTTGCGGAATCTTCAATGCCATTATTGCTCGCCTTCTAAACTGAAATAGTAATGATAATAATAACGCTTCCTAGCTAAGTGGTATTGGAAAGGCTTCCTGTTAGGTCGCCAGGGACTCTGTTAGTGTTTGATCTTCACAAGGACCCTAGGAGGTAGGTGCTGTTATTATTCCAGTTTCATACCAAACGGTTCAATGACTTGGCTAAGGCCCAGAGCTTGAAAATAGGTTTGGATCTGAACCCAGGTGAATTCAGAGCTTGCACTCCAAACCGTCTTACTTCCACAGCTGCATCTGGGAATGATGGTTTAGAAACTGATAGGATTTGGCTTGATTTCAGAAAGCTCCAAGTTGGTCCTAAGAAGTTCAGTTTGTTTCTAGCGTGGGAAAAATAACAGTTTACGGTTGTAAACATTTTAAAGGGCATAATTCAGCGACATTAAGTACATGGAGAATGTCGTGCTGCCATCTCACTGTCTAGTTCCAAGCTTCTTGTCACCCCAAATGGAAACTGCATACCCGGTGGCAGTGACTCCCCATTACCACCCCATCCCTACCCCCCTGGCAACCACTGACCCGCATTCTCTGACTTTGCTTATTGTGGATATTCATATAAATAAAATCGGTATGTGGCCTTTGTGCCTTGACTGGGTGCTTTCACTGAGCATCATGTTTTCAAGGCTCATCCGTGTTGTCGCAGGCGTCCGTGCGTCAGTCGTTTTTATGTCTGGATAGTACTCCCTTGTACAGACAGACCACTGTTTATCTGTCCATTCATCTTTTGAATGTGTATTTGGGCATGAGTCCAATTTTTTTTTTAATTTTAATGTTTTTATTTTTGAGAGAGAGACAGCGTGAGCAGGGGAGGGTCAGAGAGAGAGGGGGACACAGAATCTGAAGCAGGCTCCAGGTTCTGAGCTGTCAGCACAGAGCCCGATGCAGGGCTCAAACCCACAAACCAGGAGATCATGACCTGAGCCAGAGTCGGAAGCTTAACCGACTGAGCCACCCAGGCGCCCCATCCAATTCTTTTTTTTAATGTAATAAAAAGGTTTTTTTTAAGTTTTTGAGAGACAGAAAGAGACAGTGTGAGCAGGGGAGGGTCAGAGAGAGGGGGAGACACAGATTCTGAAGCAGGCTCCAGGCTCTGAGCTAGCTGTCAGCACAGAGCCCGATGCGGGGCTCGAACCCATGAACCATGAGATCATGACCTGAACCAAAGCCAAATGCCTAACCGACTGAATCACCCAGGCGCCCCTATCCAATTTCTAATTTACTTTGAAATAATAGGTTCCTATCCAGGTTGAGATTATTTACAGGTAGACAGTTGGAGACGTGGAGTTAGGACAGGGTTTATCCACCTCAGCACTACTGGCCTTTGGGGCTAGATACTTGGTGGGTGCGGGCCTGGTGATTATCCTGTGCGTCGTAGGATGCTTAGTGACATCCCTGGAGCCCGTCGTTGGAGGCCTGTAGCACCTTCTACCCAGTTGTGACAATTGAGCATGTCTCCAGATATCACCGAGTGTTTCCTGGAGGACAGAAGTGCCCCTGATTGAGAACCAGTGGTCTGTATTCAGACAGAAAGGATTTTGCTTCTCTTCGTCTTCTTGTTAGGATACAAAAGGATTCCTTTGCACGCAACAGCATGTCCTTGCATTTGTATGTGTTCTGATCCATGCTCAATTGTATTTCAGGGTTGAAAAATACCGGCCGCAGACACTGAATGATCTGATTTCTCATCGGGACATTTTGAGTACCAGTAAGCATCCCTGTGTCATTTGCTGTTAGTCTGGTGGAGGAACTGTATAAATTTCTTGGCGAGGTCTCTGCTGGGTAATAACCTTGGAGGACCTGATTGAGCTTTGTGGAATGTTGCTGTGAGAGTGGAGTCCTTCAGATTTTTCATTCCTGCATCTGCCTCTGAGTAGAACGTAGAGTTGAAGTGCGTTCAGCCCAACTCAAGGGCCCCCAGTGAATGAGGCAACTTCCGGAAACTGATGGGGTCTCTCTTTCCTCCCAATCCTCAGTTCAGAAATTTATTAGCGAAGACCGACTGCCGCACCTGCTTCTCTATGGCCCTCCAGGGACAGGAAAGACCTCCACCATCCTAGCCTGTGCCAAACAGCTATACAAAGATAAGGAATTTGGCTCCATGGTCTTGGAGGTAAATAGGAGGATTATGACTCTACGGAGAACTCCGGTCTCTTACTTTTAGTTCTCTTAGATTTGTTTCACTTTACAAGTAAGTTGCTTTGGTGGACATAAATTATTTCACGTCACTTTTTCCTGGAATTGATGTTTTGGTCTGGATTGGCTTTAGCTAGGGGTCAGGTGCAGGGCTACATATTTTTCTCTGCTGTTGCCAACTTCTCAAATACTCAGTGGCCACTCAGGGACGGGTCGCTCAGTAGCTTGCAGTCCAGATTCCTTCTTCGGGTTGCTCCTCCCTGTTCTTGCCCCAGAAAGCCAAGCTGTGTTGACTGCAGGCTGCCTGTTCCTCAGGCTCCTGGTTAGGTTTAGCCAGTAGGGGCTCTGGCTGGTCAGTGCCTGGTTCTTCCCTGGGGGCCACCACAGGCTGACGGCACCCCACCCGCAGGACCACTCCCCCACTCACCTCTGCGAGCTGGTCAGGGGCCCCGGTAGTCCCAGAGGGACTGCATGGCGCTCCTGGTTTCCCCACACCCCACCAACACCTTTTAAAATCTCTCTTTGCGGAATTGTCTTCAGATCGCTGAGTCTGCCATCTGTTTGCTGCTGAGACTTGAATGATACACTTAGATCACAGAATTCTAAATATTGTCTATTGCCAAAAAAAAAAAAAGGTTTATTTTCTTTGTTAGAGATCTTAGAACCTGGCTGCCACCAGCGTTCTTTGTTCCGTGCATTCAAGATTTGGTAACTTCTGGGCTGCGGCAGCTAAACCTGAGCAGGATTCTGCTCACGCCAGAGGTGCTGTTCACTGTGACCAGGCCAATTAGTTATTCCTCCAGAGTGTGTCAGTGACTGTGCTGGAAAGAGGGGTGGGGGGAGACACAGTTGCTGGCCTTTCAGAATGTAGCGTACTGATCTAGTGTGTTGTGAGTTTTAAATTCAATTGCAATCTTGGCTTTTTAATAGTATTTATCGCTTTGCTGCGGTTAGGCCTAGAGACCTAGCTCACTGCGCTGGAGTGATGAAAAGATACATGAATTCACAGATAGCACACCAGCATGCGTCTAATTCATTCTGGCTTCTCCCTTCCACTTTCAGCTGAATGCTTCAGATGACCGAGGAATAGATATTGTTCGGGGACCGATCCTGAGCTTTGCCAGCACAAGGACAATATTTAAGTAAGAATTATTTGTATAATTTCTCTCCCTGGAGGTTTTGATCAGTGAGATGGCAGAGCTTAATTTTTTAAATCCTCTCCTTTGCCGGTCCATAAAGGTAAACAAAGACTTTGTCAAAAGTAGCCATGAAAAAGAAATAAAGTAGGAGGATGGTGGTAAGATACAATGCAAACAGGAAATAAAATTTCATCTCAGAACTTGCTAGGGGAAGCGTAGCTGCATTTTAGTAGTTAACTGAAGACTGATAACATCCTAAGACCAGATGAGCTAGTTTGAATTTATTATTTTTTAAAAATTGTATTTATTTTTGAGAAAGAGAGGACACGCAGGGGAGGAGCAGAGAGGGAGACGCAGAATCCGAAGCAGGCTCCAGGCCCCAAGCTGTTAGCACAGAGCCCGATCTCATCATGAGATCGTGACCTGAACCAAAGTAGGATGCTTAGCTGTCTGAGCCACCCAGGCACCCCTGAGCTAGTTTGAATTTAAACAAAAATGAATTGAGATCAGATGAATAACAAGAAAAGATGAAGGCAGACAGGGGAGGGGAAAGCAACAGGGTGCCGGAGGCAACAGCGTCACAAAAATAGGGAAGTCAGACCTCCATTCCCCTTAAGAGCTGAAAGGGTGACGGGCTTGTCCGCTGCGTGACCACCCTTGTTTGCTTCACTCAGAGGTCAAGGGGGAAGGGACTTCTTGAAGCCCGGGCTGATGGCACAGATGTGAACACGTAGGTTTGGGCCTGGAGGTTGAAGGGAGATTAAAGAAATCTTTGGGGGGCGCCTGGGTGGCCCTGTCGGTTGAACTTCCACCTCTTGATTTCTGCTCAGGTCATGATCCCAGGGCTGTGGGGTCGAGCCCCGAGTTGGGCTCCGGTACTGTGTGTGGAACCTGCTTGGGATTCTCTCTCCCTCCCTCTGCCCCCTCCCCCACTTGTGCGTACACACACGGTCTCTCTCTCTCTAAAATAATAGTAAAGAAATCTTCGGATGATATCATTTGTTTTCCTAGGAAAGGCTTCAAACTAGTGATCTTGGATGAAGCTGACGCCATGACCCAAGACGCCCAGAACGCCCTGAGGAGAGGTAAGGGCCGTCAGGCACAGCGTTGGCCCGTGAGGGCATTAGAAAGAGAGTAAGGAACTTTGGACGTGAGCTAAGGACACGGCTCCTTGACAGTGTTTGTTCATCTTCTGGCCCAGAGCAATCTGTGTGCCTTTCTCTCGTGTGTCCCACCTGACAGTCTGGGCAAAATCTCTCTGCATTGGCGGTTTCCTCTTGCAGCAGCTTCAAGGCAGAAGCCCTGCTTGGACTTTCAAGTCTGACCAGACACGGGTGTTTCATCCTCCTTTTCCAGTGGGTTCACTTTGGGGTTGGGAATTTGTATTCTTAGATGGGGCGCCGTGGAGAGGTACGGAAAATCTCTTATTACTAAACTGCTGGGTAGACCTTTCTGCTCTCGGCCCCCTAAGATGCACAGCAGCCCAGAAAATAACGCCGGAAATGCCATCGCACTGCGAAAGCTGACATGACTTCTCTGTTTGCCAAGGGAATGACTGGCAGGGGAGGAGAGGATCGTGTGAGTCGTCCGTCTCACGGGGTCTGGTGCAGTTAACTTGTCTGAGAGGACGTTGGGAACCTCTGCCATTAAGATTCTGGGGTAACCAACTAGGAGAGAAGAACGATCTTTGGGCGTTCTGGGGCAGCCCGTGGGGGGGGGGGGCAGTGGGAGCATCTTCTGACTTAAAATCTTTAGCGGCCCTTCGTCAGCCTTTGCCCCGAGGGATGACTGGCCGTCCGGGCAGATCCCGTGTGAGAACAGGGGAAACTACACGGGGGCTGGCGTTCCATAAGCCTCTGAATTTGAGCTGTCGCCCTCTCGAGTGCCCGGAGGCTTCGAGACAAGTGCACGGGGCGGTCCACACAACGGGATCCCCGTCCCCCACCGTGAGAAGGTGGAGCATCGGCACCCCGCCATAGACTTCTATGCAAGAGGATGGACGCACGGGATCTCACAGCTCGGACGGGATGGCAAGAGCGCCGGAATCCTGGCGGATCCTCAGACACGGAAGGATTTTATAAAATCCTGTAGAGATGACGTGTTCATCAGCTTTGGGGAAGAGGGCGGCCGGTCTCCCGGTCCCGACCCCCGCAGTGACCGCCTCCCTCGTTACAGCTGCGTCCCCTCCTTGCTTGCGAGCCTCACCTCATTTCCTGTGCCCTTCCCATGACCGAGGAAGAGTTCAGGGTCTCCGGGTCTTTCGAAGGATCCGAACGGACACGAGGTGGTTTTCTTTTCCCTTGCCAGTGATTGAGAAATTTACCGAAAACACCAGATTCTGCCTCATCTGTAACTATCTGTCGAAGATCATCCCTGCCTTGCAGTCCCGCTGCACGAGGTTCCGATTCGGTCCTCTGAGTCCAGAACTCATGGTGCCCCGCCTGGAACACGTCGTCGAAGAAGAGCAGTAAGTACGTCGGGAAGCAGGGAGCGTGAGGGCCTTGGGGACTGAGCAGCGCAGGCCGGGCCGAGGGTCGGCTGGCCGCTTGGCATTTATAGGCGATCGGGGGTGCCGTCAAGGGAGTCGGGTGCCTGGCACCGAGGTCTGTCAGCTGCCCTCATCTTCTCTGGCAACTCCCGGATAGTCTTGGTAAAAGGCGCTTGGTTCTTCTCCTGATTCCATCCTCCTTCCCCCCGCCCCCAGCTGTCCCCATTGTCTCCTCCTCTCCTTTTGTCACCGGAGACCGTGTGCTGCCAAGTCCCTTCTGCTAAGACACCTCTAGCCGTTTTCGACGGGAAGGGGAGGTACTGAGACTGCCTTCCGTGTCATCAGCTGCCGGGCAGGAGGCCACCCCAGCTGCTGCTTGGTGAAGGGGGCGCCCGGCTCCGCGCACAGAGGCCTCCGCCAGCGCTCTCTCTGAGAACAGAACCCAGAGCCGGTCGCCAACACGGCCAGGCCTGGTCCTAGATTAGGGCCTCTCCAGACTTTGCGTGGGCTGTGACTGCTGCTGCGAAGCCCACGTCCCTTAAAACCACAGTGAATTCTGGATCCTGTAGATCAGGAGAGCTCTGCTCACTCTGTCCTCCGCTTTCTTTCGTTCCTGCAAAGCCCAGGCCATCTCGTTCCCTTGGTGAGTGCTCGCGCTCTCCGGGCCTCTGAGTCCCTCCTGCCTCTCCCCCTGCAGGGTGGATCTGAGCGAGGACGGGATGAAAGCCCTGGTGACGCTGTCCAGCGGAGACATGCGGAGGGCTCTGAACATCCTGCAGGTACGTGCCCTGGCAGATCTGGAGGCGCTGCTTTGGGATGGTTTCTCAAGACAGACACATGCAGCAGCAGAGCCAACCCAGACATTCAGAAACCTAGAACTGGTAAGACCTCCCGTCTCACAACAAACCAGAGGTCCCCCCACCTGTGTGTCCTGTGCCGGAGACCAGGGAGAGCTGGGCAGGGCTCTGCAGCCGCGACCTCGCCGCAGCATCCTCTCGGGAGGCCGCGTCTTTCCAGGGCTGTCCCGCACCCACCCGACTTCGCTGCCCGCCTCTATGGCCACCTCCGCAGTCTCCCCCTGACCCGCCTGCAGCCTGCTGGCCGCGGTGACAGCCACCGTGATTCTCCCCCCGTCTGCACAGAGCACCAATATGGCCTTTGGGAAGGTGACCGAGGAGACTGTCTACACTTGCACTGGGCACCCGCTCAAGTCCGACATCGCCAACATTCTGGACTGGATGTTGAATCAAGACTTCACGACTGCCTACAGAAGTATCCTTTCTCACGGCCTGCCGACGGCGTGTTAGGTGCCTCAGGCCTGAACTCGGCCCCGGAGCCCAGGCTACGGCCAGTGTCTACACCCAACTGGCAAAAGACCATTGGCTGTGTGTGTATCTGCTCAGCCTTTTGTGGGAACCAGAGGTCTCTCGGGGGAATGACTCCTTGTCTCTAACGCCCTAAAGTTCTTCCCGAAAGGCTCTGACCTGGGTCCGGCTTGAGGCCACTTTCCTCACAGAGAAGCAGTTAGACTTTGGGGTGGCCGATGTGATCATTTCCAAGTGGCCATTGTTATTCTTGTTTTGCTGTGAAATTAAAAGCTAGGGGTAGCCTTCTGGGGGCTGCATGTGGCTCTGTTCTCTACAAGTCAGAAGGAAGCTCTTGTGGAAGATAACGTAAGTTTTTAGAAGGGGGGAGTGGCGCCTGGGTGGCTCAGTCGGTTGAGCGTCTGACTCTTGATTTTGGTTCAGATCGTGACTCCAGGGTCGTGGGATCCAGCCCTGCGCAGGCTCTGAGCTGAGCGCGTAGCCTGCTTGGGAGTCTCTCTCGTCTCCCTCTGCCCTTCTCCCCCCACTCTCTCTAAAATGAATAAAGATAAGAATTGAGGTCCAACAGGTACAGCTTCAATTTGAAAGAACCCCGCTGCATCAGGATGAAAAGCCCTACTTCCAAGCGTCACTCACCAGGGTTTGGATTCACAGTCGAGTGCAGCGGGTTTCTTCTGGATCTCATGCCCTTTGCCTTGACCATCCCTCTCGAGACATCACAGAGTTGAAAACACTGAAGGGGCTGGCGCTACAGGACATCCTGACAGAGATACACTTGTTTGTGCACAGAGGTAACCCCACTCTTCCCGGGGCCGAGAAGGGGCGGGGCGGGGCGGGGGGCCGGGAGGGAACACGACGCTTCACTCTGGAAGCGGAGAAACAGGAATGACATAGGAACCTGACCCCTCAGTTTCAGTTGGGTCTTGTTGCTATTTAAAACTTTGTTCCAAAACGACTCCCTTATCCTCTAGAACTGCTGGGGGAAGAAACCCCCGAGGGCCTGCTCTCTCTCCTCCAAGGGAGGAGAACAGGACGCTGTAAGGCACATGTCTAAGGGTGTTTTCCCCTGAGAGGAGGGAAGGAACGTGTGTCTCTGGTGTGAGCCAGTCTTGGGTGAACCACCTCACGTTCCCAGCTGGTGGCATCTTCTGTGCCGAGAACTGGCCCTCGGCCTTGGCAGCCGACTCCTCCGGTTGGGCCTTTTGCGGGGAGCCGGGCGTCAGCATCTTCTCAGGCCGGCCAGGTGATCTGCTGCGCAGCCTTTTCGGGGAGACCCTTCCTTGCGCAGCAGCCAAGTGCAGACTGACGCGGGTCCGCGCAGGCCCGCTCAAGCCCAGCCCCGCACTTTGTGGAAAAGGAGCACGATCGGATGTGTAAGATTCAGTTGACTACGTTTGTTTGTGACACTGGGACAGCACGTGAGAACGGGGCTTTCCGGTCCCGCTCCAGAGCCGCCCCCCTTGCTAAAGCAGTGATCTTCCGTGGCCTTGCGGCCACTTCCAAACCTGCTCACAGAATGGGTGGAAACTGAACACTTCCTCAGGGGTGCCGTCCCTGCGTGTCTGAGGCCTCGAGGCAAGTTTAGTTTAGCCAAATTTAGTGTCGTCTGATGTTTAAATTCCTAATTGTTGGGCGAGGTCTTGTTTTTGTAGCAGGGAGTGGCAGACCTCACTCAGGTGATTTTGTTTCCCCCTTACAGTTGACTTTCCATCTTCAGTTCGAGTGCATTTATTGACCAAAATGGCAGACATTGAGTGAGTATTTCCCAATTTTGATTCATTCCCTTTCCTACACTGTAGCGATTTTTCTTCCCCTGCCTGTGTGGTTGCAACTTTTTTTTCCCTACATCGTTCATAGAGGGCCCAATCTGGCCTTTGGCGGGATCACTGAGAGAAACATGGGGAAGGGTAGGATTTCTAAGGAACATCCAAATAAACGCCAGGACAGGTTCAGCTCAGCTCCATATCTGAGATAAAGGCTTCTCCTCAGGCCTCGGAGGCCTGGTCCACGGCGGTTCTAGAAACGCGGTTATCTGGAAGGCCTGCTTCAGTCCCGACATCGAGGTCACTCGGGGCCGAGCAGCCATCTAGCTGTTATTAAAGCATTCTGGCATAGCAAAGCATATTGGGGGGAAAGTAAACATAAACTCCATTTTCCACTTTGCCTGGCTCCATAAACACAGTTATTAGCCCCCAGTGAAGCCGGCAGCTTTCATTTAAGTAGACAAAAGCATTGGGTTCAAGACAGACGCCAGCACGGGGCCCGCTCTAATTTGCTGTCACTGGCTTGCCACGTGCTCACCGTGGGTCCCTCCTCAGCCCCGCGCTGCCGGGATCGTGATTTGCCTCCGCTGGCCGGGCGCCTGGGAGGTGGCCAGCTGCACTGCCAGTGCCCTGCTCTGCCAGCCGGAGCTCAGAGCCGCGGCCGGCCGGACTTCCCAGGGGCAAAGAGGAAGGAAATCTCAAAGATCGTTTCTCTCGCTTCCTTCTGCCAGTGAGGTAGTAATCCTCAGCCATGGGAATCCTGTGCACCCCTGTACAGCTAGAACAAAGTTACGTTCAGAACGCTGCTCTTGACAACTAACACATTTTTTTTATTCAAATTTTCCTCACCGGTCTGGATGGAATTATCAAGGAGTGTTCAGGGCAGAGAAGAGCATGGTAGGGGGACCCGTTCAAGATGGCTGTCCGGGATCGAGTTTTACTGCCTCCTTTCCTCCCTCAGCAAACGCTCCGTCTGCAATCTCTACCGTTCTCTGGTCGGACGGTAGCTAGCGGTCCGTGATATTCTCCAGTCTGACCTTGTGTTTGGTGTCTTTTAGGTACAGGCTTTCTGTTGGCACCAATGAGAAGATTCAGCTGAGTTCCCTCATTGCCGCCTTCCAGGTCACCAGGGACCTGATCGTCACCGAGGCCTAAATGCTGAGGCCCATTCGCTGCCATTCGTGGGCCCACAGTGACGGGAGCGCAGGGGACCCTGTCACGGGGTGAACTGCTGTGTGGGCTGGGGGATGCAGCCGGTCACCCCAGGTTTTGGAAAGGTGTTCCAGACATGGGCGGGCAAAGGTTTAAACGGCTGGGGTGTGTGTGTACGTGGTGGGTATATACACACTTGTAGCGCACAGCTCTCACTGCCCTGCCCGTTGGTGTTTTACAGAAAAAAAGAGCAAAAAGCTTTTTTGCCCTAGGCTTTGACCATTCAGTTGCTTAGATGACAGGAGACTGGCCTACCCCGTTTTGGTCTAGAACAAAAGGCTTCCTAATCTCCTGCGGTGCTAGTGTCCTCTATTACTCAGGGTGAGCGGAG
>NC_043713.1:75727589-75746575 GCF_006229205.1 Suricata suricatta | reverse complement strand
GGGGGGGGAGCCGGGGGGGCCGGGCTGCCTGCTGCTCCCCGGGCAGGTGAGCCCAGGCTGGACTCCAGCCGGGACGAGGCCCAGTGCGCAGTGCGGTGGTTGGTTTTAGAGCAGACAGGCTGCGCTCATGATCATGTTCTTCTCAATAAAAATAAAGCAGCTTGTGTGCTGCCTGTTACCAGGGACTCTCTCCTTCACCGGTTACAAAGCCGCCGACTCGTTCAAACTGCATCTGTGTGGGGAAGCCCTGCCCCCATCTCTGATGTCACAGAATCCGCTTTCCTTGGGGGCTACTCTTCATAAAGGTGTCAGGCTCTTACACTTTCCAAAAGGGAGGAGTTATTTCCATCATTCATGTTCAACCCGCTCCCCAAGGACACCAAGCACAGTTTGAAGCTAATGGCCAAGCGGGGCCCCGGGGAAGCCACCCAGAGCGCCTCGACTACGCTGTGATGCCTCAAGAGAACCACAAAATTACAAATTCGCCCCAAACGGTCCCTGCTGTCCTGCCGTACTCACTTGGTTTGAGAGGGGATATTTTTTTCTTAGTGGAAAAAATGAAACAGCCCAAAATTTTTTTAACTTTCCCTTCAATGAAAACCTCTCATCTTGGAACGTTTTTTCTTCGGCAACAAAGGTGGCAGAGGGGACTCTCGTGCTTTTGCAACAAGTTTTATAACGTTACACTGGCCTCCACAAAGCACCTAGTAAGAAAGCCAAAGGATAAGGTGTTGGGTTTCTTTTAAAATAATTTAAAATATATTAAATTTTCCAAAGGCAGGTTTTCACCGGGACGGGGTGTCTTGATCAGAGAACTACACGCACTGGAGGAGAACAGTACTTGGAAGGAGCCAGGTCTGCGACGGGCAGAGGCGGCCCGGGCGGGGCGGGCCGGCGCGCGGGAACCAGCGCGAGGGGGCCTCCCCACTTCTCCACACACGCAAGGAGACCTCACAACCGTTCGGCTTAACAACTATGGTTTTTAGATACCGTGGAGGCAGACACAGTGGTACCATAACATCTGCTGAGGAAATACAAATAAATAGGCTACAAATGGCAAACAACTGCCCACGCGGCGGCCACCTGAACGGTCATGCAGTTTAGGGGGACATCCGTGTGGAGCCGGACATACACATCTGTCGTCGCCTGCACATGCACACCACTGTTTCTATATTAAAAAAAAAAAAGAAAGCCACGTATAGTGTATCAGTCGGGAGCACGGCCTCTGGGCCCCCTGCAGTTTACCGCACAGCACACGGCTCCAGGAAAACTCTGTCCTGCCCGTCGGAGGGGAGCCCGAGGAAGGACAGCGCTCGCCAACATCAAAGCCACCCTGACACAGCAGGAGAGAACTTGGGACAATGTCACCACTGGGTGTGAAACACGACGATGCTTAGTACGGGGCCGAAGCCACCTCGCCAGTCGAGGGACCGAACTCCGCCTCCGCAGAGGCTCCGGGGCCGGGTTACTCTTCCTACCGGATCAACGTAACTGCGCTTTGACTCGAAAACATGACTCTGGAGAGCGCTGGGCACCGCTGGCTGTGAGCGGACTGAGGGTCCAAGGGAAGGAGTGGAACTGGAGTCCCCCCACCCCGTGACGGACCCCCCGTGTCGGGGAGAAAAACACCGGTGACTAGTCCACCGGTATCTGGTTTCGCTACATTCTGTTCACAACCCCCAGGAGACCTTCTCTTCCGAGCCAAGGCCTGCTGTTGGGCCCCTCAGTCCAGCGCCTCCTCTGCCAGGGAGGTTTATCCTGCTACAGAGAAAACAAGTATGAGACTGCGGAGCGTGGCTTAAAAAGTCCTGTAAGTGAGGAACTCTTTCATTTTCTTGGGGATCGGCAGTGCTAGCACTTGGTAGGTGGTTAGGAAACTTCGAAGGGCTTTCCGGCATAAGTGCTTCAGTGAGGACAGGACCCTGGGCGCAGTCCAGAACTGGACGTGGCCATCCCTTGTCCTGAAACAAAAAGAGACGGACGCTGTGAGGCCGACCTCGGACACACCTGCTCTCACCGCGACGGTGTTCAGGTTTCCGCTCCCACGCACTGGCGGCAGACACCCGGAGGGTGAACGGCGGCCCTTCGGTGCAACCCTGATGGCTGGCGTCCAGGGCAAGGCTGCAA
Source organism: Suricata suricatta (assembly GCF_006229205.1). NCBI lineage: Eukaryota > Metazoa > Chordata > Mammalia > Carnivora > Herpestidae > Suricata > Suricata suricatta. Next base: position 75,744,448 of record NC_043713.1, on the reverse strand, counting down.
CGCCGAATGATGACGGCTGCGGAGAGGGCTGTGCGCACTCCGGGCACCTCTGGTCCCACAGTGCTATCTGTGGGCACAGCCCTTCTGAGCCCCACTGTGAGCTCACATGGGCCACAGGGAGGCAGTCCACCTCCTGAATTCTGGGTGTTCCCTGCAGGGCGGTCGCTGCCCTACATGGTTTCCCGCATAAATTCCGCCTCCCTGTGGACCTGGCCCAGTAAGTGGCATGCATCACAGTTCTTTAATTACATTTAGATGAAATATTAAGAGTAAACGCTAACCTGTTTTGGCAGAATAGAACATTAGAATTTTGTGTTCTCTTGGATTTCCTTAAAGGCTTCATCAGAGGCAAGAAAATTCTAGAGGCTTTCTTTCCTTAAAAAGCTGCATAGTACACTCAGCAGAAATGGCGGCCCATCTGTGCAGCTACCAGATACATACCCTGTGGCAATAACTCCACCATGTGGAAAAAATGTGCAGCAAAGACCATTGGTCATAGGAGCAAATGCGATCGGAGTTTTCAGTTCCAGGGCCCAGATCCTGAGGAGTCTGGACGAGACAGAGAGAAGAGGCGCGTTTGCACGTTAGCAGACCTGGGGCCAGGCCAGAGGGGGGCGCTACAGTGACTTGCAGGCACTTGCTCCGAGGCCACATAGAGATTTCTCTCCGTTACCTGTCATCTGCCACCGTGGCGAGGTACAGGCCTTCGGGCGAGAAGCACACAGACCTCAGGGAGCTGATGTGGACGTCGCTGTCATCCATGGGGGGGTCCAGCTGGGTGTGGCTGAGGAGAAAGGGACAGGGAGGTGGTCCTGGAGTGACAGGCCACTCTCCGCCCTTCATCTTTCCCAGGCAGGAGGCCAAAATGGCGTGGCTAGGAAAGGCTCAAGACCCATCTTGCACCCCATGTGGAAAACCTCGGGACAAGCACACTGGGGGGAGACTGTGCATTTCCTAAGGCTCCGGGGTCCTGTGGAAAGGGCTGAAGGGTTACTTACGCTCCCTGCGCGGATTTCCTTATGCAAAGTAGGTCAGCCCTCACTTTAATGCCACGGTACAAACTGAAAGTCTTTTTTAGGCTAAGATACGTGATAATTATAGGACTGCCTATTATTTGCTTCAGCAAACAACAGAGACCAAGAGAAAAAGACCAAGTTTGTGAGAACATGAGAATTCATTTTGGAAATACCAGTTTCGGTAAGAAGACCGTTCTGAATTTGCTACTACAGATATTAGTAAATGGAAAGAAAGAGTCACTTTGAGATTTCATTAACACTCAATCCAGAGTACACACGGCCTCCTGCATCGGGAGCCCTGCGGCCCTCGGTCCAACTGAAGAGCCTGACCGACAATGAGGGGCCCCTGCAAGCCAGCGCCTGAGAATAAGCACCGAACCCAGCGTGCCTTTTACCCAGACTGTCCCCTCCAAGGCCCCACACTCTGCAAGGGACAAGCCTAACCCATGGCGGCTTTGTCAGTACCCCCCCCCCCCAAGAAAGTCATAGGCCAGGATTCCGTCCTTACTGGAGTGACCTCAGCCTCTCGCCGGTGTAGGGGTCCCACATGATCACGTTGGTATCGTAAGAAGCCGTGACAAGCAAGGCAGAGTCAGGTGAGAAGTCACAAGAGACGACACTGCTTTGGTGGCCCTCTAGCTTCCGGATTAACGTGTAGGACCGCATACTCCAGAGAAAGACCTGTGGAAAGGAACAGGCGCCTGGTCAGGGGTGACAACAAACTGCCCAGAACGTGAACGGTGAGCGAGCGACTCGGCAATGCCCACGTCGGGCCCCACAGCCAGGCTCTCCACTCCCCTTTGTACAGCCCTTCCGGAACTATCAGAAAGGTTTAAGTAAAGGAACAGGTCTGAATTCTTGAGGCACCCGACCAATGCACGTGTTCAAGGAGCTTAAGGGGGAAAAAAGGCAGCCAGCCTCAGGAAGACCACCAGCCTCAGGAAGACCACCAGCCTAAATAAACGCTGTCAACAGAGGCTCCTGAGTTCTGCTTCGGACCCTGTTTGCAGGATCATGGCGTATCCTGACGTGGACCTCCGCCAAGAATTACCTTGTCCTTTCACTTAAAACCAGAAGTCAGGGTGAGAGGTGAAGGCCACGGCTCCCAACAAAGCGATGGCACCCTGCCCAGCCATTCTACACCACGAGGTCACAGGACGGTGGCAGTCTGCCCCATGACTACGCCCATCTGACATCGTCACTTTAAACCTTTAGTCATTAAAAAACGGGATTCTGTTTTCTTCCCTTGAAGAAACCTCAATTTCACGTCGTCCCAAACCCCAATGAATGATTAGCCACCTGGGTTGTACTGTGTAGTGAACTCATAACTTGCGGTTCATCAGAGCAAACAGCTCGGTGCAGATCTAACCTTCAAACAAACTGTTCCCGAACTGTTCTCGGGTGTCTAATACTTTCTGAAATAATGGACAGGATTTCAGGACAAAGTCCCACAAGTGACTGTACATTCTGATTTGAAACGGAAATCCCAATTCTCCCAGTTAGACTCAAGTTAACGGTTCAAAGGAAATCAGGTCCATGTACAGGTTGCAACTTTTAAATTCTTAAGACTCTGGGGGCGGGCAGGAAGAAATCTGAAAAGCACACCTTTGCCATTTTGTGAAGCAAACAGCCCCCGATTGAGAGGTGAGAGCAAGCCATCCACTTCAAACCTCTCTGCTCTTTGGGTTTATTTCAAAGTGCATTATCACAGGAGAGGCATGGAAGAGGTCACAGTGTGCAGGGGGCGGTCACGCCCAGAAGCGCACCTGCTGTGGGACTGGTTTGCAGTTGGGATTCTGAGGTGCGGCGCCTACTTTCCCTCTCACACGAGGCCCGTTGCGACGACCGGGCATCGTGGAACTAACGGCACCTGATGTCTGGGACTCACCGACTTCTCTCCGGCCGCCGAGCACAGCATGCTGCAGTCCGGGGACACAGAGCAGCAGTACACCCACTGCAGGTGGCCCGACAACACCTGGATCTGCTTGCCTGGCACAGAAAAGGAGCGAATGGTGAGCCGGTTCCTGAAACCGCAAGGCTGCAAGACTGAAGGGCTGGTGGTACCGGCCCGGCCACCCAGCTGCTCCGTCTATCGGCCAAGCCCAGAGGCCCACTTCATTCATGCAGAGGAAGCAAGATGACAGGATAGGTCATTGAAACACCTGAAATCTATTAACACAATCTTCTCATCCCCAAGGAAGTCGCTACCACGTTTCACCAGAATCCACCGGCTCCGTGGGACAGAGGCTGTACACAGAGCAGATCTGACAGATCCCTTTGACAGCAGAGAACATTCTTTTCAGTTCCCTCAACCACCTCTAGTGCTCCGAAGCATCCTCCCAATTTGAGAACGTTTTACCCTCACTTCACTTGTTTACACTCTGAAATGGGCCCCCCCCAAGGGCCCCACACCTGCTCTCTGACCCTTTCCAGGGGGTCTGGATGGGCGGCAGGGCAGAGTAAGGAGGGCTGCGTGCTCTGCTGTCGGGCGAACTTGGGTTTGAACCCTGACTCCACCATGTCCTCAGCACATAGGAGCCACTCACATAACCTCTCCAGTTCTCAGATTTGGGGAAAAACTAAAATGTCCATCGATAAGCGTTAAGAAGACAGGTAAGTTTATGGAATATATCCACCCCGTTAATTCAGACGGCATTAGGGCTCTGGAATTTCCATGGAGGGGGCCCCTGGGTGGCTCAGTCAGTCATCTGACTTCAGCTCAGGTCATGGTATCGAGGTTCCAGGCTCTGTGCTGACAGCTCGGAGCCTGGAGCCTGTTTCAGAGTCTGTGTCTCCCTCTCTCTCTGCCCCTCCTCTGCTCATGCTCTATTTCTCTCAAAGATAAACATTTTTTTAAATTTAGAATTTCCACGGAGTACTGTTTTGCAGAAAGAATGCTAATAACATGAATCTTTTTAGGGAACGATGACTCTCAAATCCATAAATGACCCCAAATTCCAAGCCGGAAGATGCAAGTATACAGAGACTGTGGTCAGGAGTTTGCTGGGGGGTTACAGGGAGGGCGATCTGATGGGACGGGGGGACAAGACAGGGAAAGAGACCAAGGCAGGGGCGGGGGGGAGGGGCGCAGAGACCAAAAGAAAGGGGAAAAACTGTTTTTATGAACATACACCGTCATGCATTTAAGAGTTTATGTGTATGTATGTGGGTCCATATAACTTTTCTTCAAGTCAGTCATGGTTTCTGTGGCTGTCCGATCAGAGCAGCACCTCCCCCAGGGTTGCTGTGGGCACTGAACAAATTGAGGCAGGACAGCAGAGCCAGACCGGGACCTGGGAACACAACCCCCTCCTCTCCACTCCTGGGAAAGCCCCAGTGCACTCGCCGGCTCCTGGTCCCCTTCCGCTAGTCCTGCCTTTTCAACCACCAAAAGATCTTATTTAAAAAAAAATTGTTTTCTATTGTTTATGTTTGAGAGAGACGAAGCACGTGCACGGGAGGGGCAGAGAGAGGGAGACACCGAATCTGAACCAGGCTCCAGGCTCTGAGCGGTCAGCACAGAGCCTGTCGTGGGGCTCGAACCCATCAACTGTAAGATCATGACCTGAGCCAAAGTTGGACACTCAACAGACTGAGCCACCCAGGCGCCCCTAACCACGAAAAGATTTTAAAGTCGCTTCAAGGACCTTCCTTGGATGGTGGCAACAGCTGCCTCAGGACGCATTAAAAATGGCGCTGCCTCGGAGGAGAATTCCCAGGCTGCAGACTTATTTGTAATTTCAAGTTCCACAGCCAAGGGCAGATCCCCTGGATAAGGACACCACAAGCACCTCCCTGGCTGTGTGACACGTCTCACTTCTAAGAGGGCAGGAGTAGGTCGCGGCCTCGGGGAGCCGGCCCTGTCACGGCTGGGACAGGAGGACCGGTGCCTCTGCGTTGTCAGGGACGAGACCTCTTCATCGACTGTCCACGTGGCCGTTTCCTCCTTCCACCTCCCTCAGGTCCCTGTTCCTGCCCACGTGGGGAGGAAAGGGCCTGGTGATAAATTCCCCTTCCCTATGTCACCTTTCCAGTTCAAACTCAAAAGTGGAGATGTATGGAATTCTTCGCTGGGCCACTCTGCTCACAGCAAAATTCCACAACGCTGACCCTCTCGAGTCCAAGAGATTTCCTCTAGGCAAAGATTCCAGTTCGCAGAGAAACCGGATTTCCGATAGGAAGGATCCCACACGGAGTACTTCTTCCAGATCCCGTGGTTCTCAACCGGGGGAGGCTTTGCCCTTCACACGGACAGGGCGCGATGCCTAGAGACATTTTGGTTGTCAGACTAGAGAAGGTGCGCCTGGTATCTGATGGGTGGGGGCCAGGGGTGCTGCTCAACTCCCAGCACACACAGGACGGCCTGGAACAAAGAATTACTGTGCACGGGGTGCCTGGGCGGCTCAGTCGGTTAAGAATCAGCTCAGGTCATGATCTCACAGTTCTTGGGTTTGAGCCTCAAGTCGGTCTCTGTGCTGACAGTCCAGAGCCTGGGGCCTGCTTTGGATTCTGTCTCCTTCTTTCTCTCTCTGCCCTCTCCTGTTTGTGGTCTCTCTCTTAAAAATAAATAAACCTTAAAAAAAAAATTATTGTGCCCAAAATGTCGACAGTGCCGTAGTTGAGAAAACCTACACTCTATCGTGTATTTTCAGTAGGGCTGAAGTCTTACTTATGTGCACAGATACACACTCAGTGCCTAAGTAAATGATACATACTTGATACTAGTATCTCAAGGGGAGGAGGAAGGTGTGTGATGAGAAAAAAAGGTCTTAAAAGACTCCTTAGGAAAACCGGTTGAGAAACACCGTTCTAGATAAAAGGGACATGGGTCACATGAAGAAACGCGGCCCGCGGCTCCCCCACCTCCATACCGTGTTTATTCAGGTCCCAGATTCGAAGAGTCTTATCCCGAGACGCTGACACCAAAATCAAACTGCCGCTGGGTGTGAAGCTTAGATCTCTCACGACATCTTGGTGGCCGGAAAGATTCAAAAGCAGGAGCCCTGGCGTGGGAGCGGGAGCAGTCAGTCAGTGGGAGGAAGGCGACCCCGGTCTGCGGGTCAAGGCCACACCCCTCAGCCGGCTACGGACCTGGCGGCCCTTCCGGTCTCTGATGAGACCATGCACACCCGGACCTTGTCCCGGCCATAAATGACCTACCTGTCTGCACCTCCCAAATCTTGATTTGCCCATCATTGAGTCCCGTGGCGAGGATCAGGCACGAGATGTCCGGCACCTGGGGGTGGTGGCGTGCCCAGAGCCTCCTGCTGGGTGGGGAAGGCCACGGGCTGAAGGCCAAACCCCAGACAATCTGCCCACAGTCCAGAGTCTTCTCCTTTGGGCTGCCTCGCCCTTTTGTGTCATTTTTGCTGCTCCGGCTTTTGGCTTCAAACCCTTTAGGGATGCTGGAGGAAGCAGAGATCTCTGGATGAGTCTAAAATTGTCACCGAGGCAACCAACTTTTCATTCTAGGATATCTAAGACATTAAAGTTCTAGAAACCAATTGGCCTTCTGTGAATTCTGGCATGAGTTTTTATTTCTTTTTAGAATTCATGTAACGAAGACTTGATTAGCTTTGGTTCATCCCATTTGTGATAGCCCTAAAATGGGGTGACCTGCCTATGGGAGAACTAGGTCACAGAAGCCCCAGGGAGCCATATGTCTCCTCAGAAAGTTCTCTTGGGTTTGGTGCATGGAAGGAAAGGCACTCAGTGTTTCCCATGAGGAGGAAAGCACGCTGCAGGTGTGGAACTGGGACAGGTCTCAGAACCTGAGCACCCATCTGTTCCCCTGCCTGACCAGCCCCTTTGCTCGAGCTTGGAAAGCCCCGAGGACCGGGAAAACCACCCCTTTTCTGGCCAACACAGTGTGCTCGGTACATGTGATTCTACCTTCAGTGGCTTTATATTCCAACCAATTAGTGAGGCTCTTCACTTACCTCTGTGACAGTACATCCGGCATAGGAACCGACCGGCGGGGAGACCAAGGAGAGAAAGAGGCCACAGAAGTGTGCGGAACTGCACGGACCTCCACGACCCCATGATCAGACCCTCTCGTTTCCGTTCTAGGCAAAACACAGGCCCCGCCCACCACTCCCCCAGCAGACACCGCCTCTCAGGCTTGAGTAGTTGGACAGCCCTAGGAGGGAGGGTCAGCCCTCAAAATCCAAACTTCCCCGTCGGCAGCATACTTTATCAGTGCAAGTGTTAAGTCCTACCTTTCTGTGTGACCCTGACCACACTCCGGGGCTACCACACTAGGGGAAATGGGGATGATAAAGCTGGAACTCGATTCCATGAAAAATCCCACCCTCAGCGTATGTGTTAACTGGACCTCTTTAGGTATTAGACTTGTTCCCCGAAAGCTGTAAGTGGATCATATTTTTGCCAAGTGTGTGGCTGAAATCTATTAAAGAACTGTAACCAAGCCCACCTGTAAAATTAGAAGGGAGGAGGCAGAATTGAGGCAAACACAAGCCCCTGCAGCTCTAAAACTCTGTTACTTGAAATCAGAGGCTGGCAAACTATGCCCAGGCCAGCAATCTGGTTTTTTTTTTTTTTTAAACATTTATTTATTACTGACAGAGAGAGACAGCGCGCGAACAGGGTAGGGGCAGAGAGAGAAAGAGACACAGAATCTGAAGCAGGCTCCAGGCTCTGAACAAGCTGTCAGCACAAAGCCCGATATGGGACCCGAACCCACAAACCCCGAGATCATGACCTGAGCCAAAGTCAGCCGCTCAACCGACTGAGCCCCCCAGTAGCCCCCAGCAATCTGTTTTTAGAGATGAAGTTTTACAGGAAACCACTACGTTCATATGTTCATGTACCGTCAAGGGCTGCTTTCCACTGTTCCCGGCAGAGTTGAATAGTCTTGACAGAGACTGTATGGCGCCCAAAGCCAAAACTATTTACCATCTGCGCCTTCGCAGAAACAGCCGCTTAGGGGCGCCTGGGTGGCTCAGTCAGGCAAGCGTCTGACTTTGGCTCAGGTCATGATCTCACAGTCCATGAGTTTGAGCCCCGCGTTGGGCTCTGTGCTGACAGCTCAGAGCCTGGAACCTACTTCGGATTCTGTGTCTCCCTCTCTCTCTGCCCTTCCCCCACTCGCTCTCCGTCTCTCTCTCAAAATAAAATAAAGCAAAAAAACAGTCTCCTGACTGCAGGTCTCAATGGCCAAATGCAGTTTGGAAACCTGCTGTCCTGACAAACAGATGATGTGAGAATGAACGTGTGTGTTTTCGACTGACCCCGCTCCATCCACACATTCCGCTGACCTGCCGGGCCCGGCACAGGGGCCTGAGTCTGCCACCCAGGGAAGAAGAGGCAAGCCACAGGGAAAGCTTTGTAGGACACCTGGGAACCACCCAAGGTACATTTATTTTTCATAGAATCCTAATTTCTGCCTTTGAATTAAGGAATAATCTGTAGTAGCTATTTTATTCCAAAGGAATTAAGGCATATCTGTTATTTTTGAGAGAGAGGGAGACACAGAATCCAAGGCAGGCTCCAGGCTCTGAGCGGTCAGCACAGAGCCCTACACGGGGCTCAAACTCACAGACTGTGAGATCATGACCTGAACCGAAGTTGGATGCTTAACCGACTGAGCCACCCAGGCACCCATACGTTTTTTTAAAAGACAAATTTGGGACCATATTACATTTATGGTTTGATAGCTTACTTTTTTCAGTAAGCCTTATTTATAAGCATTTTCCTAAGTTACTATTCCTCACAATGTGTGATTTTTCCCTAAAACAAGTAACTTTTCATTTAACATACTACACAATAACATTTATCTCATTATATTTAAACAACAGACACACAAAAAGGATTAATACTCCAACTGCCATTTTCCTAAGTTCATACCGGAAGGATACATGTACCTGTGGTAAGGTGATGTATTTGTTTGGATATGAGTGATTTTTGGAAAAACAGTTTCCATTTTTATGCTTTCTTTACAAATTCTTCTCCTGACTACATTCACACCAGACTGGGTATAAAGTTGAGTCTCTGGCATGGAGAGGAGGGGTAAGAAAAAAGAATGGCCTGGGCATTCTCATTAAACTGACCACACAGAAGGAACTGAAAACCCTGATTCAGGCAAAAACATCTCTCATGGCTGCAAAAACCATCCTATGGCACTGCCTCAAGTTCCTTGACCAGCCTCTCCTCTCTGGATTTTAAGGGATTTCTGGTTTTTGACTACTATAGAACTAACTCCGGGATGAAAACCAGTGTCTGTAAATAGATGACCCCATTTCCAGATCCGCGGTAGCCGGGAAAAGTTTCGAGGTCCTCGATGCATCCTTCCAAACAGCCAAACGGACCCCCTCACACCCAGCGGCGTGCGGAGCACCATCTCCGCGGACGATCATCAAGGCATCGAGCTTCACACTGAACTCAGGAAACACTGAACTCTAATGCACAATGTGTAAGAAACGCCTAACTAATACAAAACGAACGAGACCCTCAAGGGCAGGGGCCGTGCTGGGTTTCTTTCAGGATTCTCAGCCCCTGGCTCAGTGTGGGGCAAAGAAGATTTCCAACAAATGCTGGCTGGGTAAATAAAGGCAGACACAGAGGAGCCCAGGTACAAATGAGAAAACGCAGATGCTGGGCCCTCTGACCGGGCACTCTCAGCATTCAGCCGCTGGGACCCGTCCAGCCCACAGATCGAAACTAGTCAATATCAGAAACTAAACATGGATGATAAGAAAAAACCAAATGCCTAATTTAAAAATGGAGGGGCACCTGGGTGGCTCAGTTGGTGGAGCAACAAACTTCAGCTCAGGCCATGATCTCAGCTGTGAGCTCGAGCCCCGCACCGGGCTCACGGCTCTCAGCACAGAGCCCACTTCAGATCCTGTCTGTCTCTTTCTGCTCCTCCCCCACTTGCACTCTCTCAAAAATAAACAGACACTTAAAAACTAAATGGGCAAAGGACGTGTATGGACATGTCTCCAAAGAAGACACGCGATGGGTCAAGAAGCATAAGGAAAGGTGCTCAGGTCAGAAGCCATCAGGAAATGCAAACCCAAACAATGAGACGCTGCTTCCCACCCACCCGGACGGCTCTGCCACCATCAGAAAGCCGGGCAGTAACAAGTGTTGGTGAGGACGTGCAAACGACACACTGCTGGAGGGACTGCGGAGCGCCACAGCCCCCGGGCAAGCCCATTTCCTCCCGCGGTGAAACACTGAAGGGACACGTCCACGCCCAAACCTACACATGACGTTCACAGCAGCATTATTCGTGACAGCCCGGAAGGGAAAGCCACCTAAGTGTCCACCAAGGAATGGGCAGATGTACACACACGGGCAGTAATGGAGTAGTAGTAGCTGGCATAAGAGGAAACGAAGAACGTGTACGTGCTGTGACGTGGGTGACTGAAACCACTATCCTAAATGCAAGAAAGCAGTCAGAAAAGCCTGCACGGTGTACAATTCGATTTATGAGAAATGTCCAGGAGGAGCAAATGCGCAAAGTGGAGTGGCGGCTGCTCGGGGCTGGAGGACAGAGTGAGACTGGAGGACGACACCTGCGGGATGTGGGCTCGCTCTCTGGGGCAAGGACCGCGGTTTGGAGAGGGATGGCGGTGATGGTTGCGGACCTCCATCAACCTGCGGGGAGCCACTGAGCTGTCCACGTAAACGGGCAGACTGCACGGCAGGCAGATTACAGCCCACTAAAGCTGTGGAACAAGGACGGTAGGGCGGGCACCACCGCCACCGAACTTTCACACGTCCCCAACGACCCCAACGTGGGGCTCCGGAAACCCCAATGACCAATTCCCAGATGGTTTTCAGCCACCCCCCTCTCCTGCTCCTGGGCAGGGAGACCCAAAAAGGGAAGGGAGTAACCTGGGAAAGCGCTCTCAAGTTCCCCGCCTCCCTCGATCCTTTGGGTCCGGGGTGTGAGAGAACTTACAAGTGCTCCTCCAGCGGCCAGGGGATCAGCTTGACGATGCAGTGTCCTTGAGACCACGCGAACCACGAACCGTCTGGGGAGAAGGCCACGCTCCAGGTTTCGCAGCTCGACTTCCAGTCGAACTGGTGGGGGCGCCCGGGCTTGAGCTCGGCCAGCAGCAGCGGTTCTTCTGAGACAGGAGACAGCATGCTTCAGTCGGGCAGGGAGGGGACCCTCACTGCCGGGGGGGAAAGTGGCGAGCCCGCCCGGCTCCAGACCACCTCCCTGACTCAGACCCAGGGAAGCCGAGGTCTCCCCAAGGCAATGGGTGATACTCCGGATTCCGGGAGGGAGTTGTCATTTAAATGACCTGCGCCAACAGCAGTAGCCACAGGCCACATTCCAGTGCGGTTACTCAGTTCTGGCACTGGCGACCGACCGCTGGCTAATCGTGACTCAGAGTAACCTTTGTGCCAGTGAACCCAGTGAATGGAGGCCTCATTTTCCTATGAATGCTGGAAGAAGAAGAAAGAGGAGCCGGCCCAGGCTGGACCATGCTAGACGGTGCAGATTAGGAGTCTCCTCAAAAGAACCTGCCACCGGAAAGCAGGTGAAAGAAGGCATATCTGCCACAAGAAGGTTCCCTCGCATTCACCAGCATCCTCCCCATCGAGAGGGCTAACATGTTCAGAGCTCGCCCAGCTTCCTGCCGCTCAGACCTCTTGATCTGGCCCTCCGTTTCCATCTCCTGTCTGTTCTGCTTTTAAACTTCATCCCACCTTGCCCAGATCTTTTACAAGGTTCTCCTGATTTCCCTCCCTGCCCCTTCCGCCCTGGAAACCCTGCTAAAGCCGAAACACAGGTCACATCACATTTTTCTCAAACACATTCCAGGCTCCCGCCTGTGTACACAGTAAGGGCGGAGGCTGGGCCTTGAACCCCAGACTACTGGCCCACCTCTTTTCCGTGACCTCTGGCCACACAAGTACCCTAGCCAGGCCCCAAGCAGCTCACCGGCATTCACACCTCGACTTCTGAGAATGCAGAGCCCTTATCGGATCTCTACCAAAGCGGAAATGAGTCCCACCCTGCAGACTTCACTCTCTCCAGGAGTTCCTAATTTCCCTCAGGTCTGCCCCCCACCAGAATTTAAATCCCCTTGTTCAAACACCAAAAGGAGGTCATGCTCCTTTCTCTCAGGACCCCAGCCGTGCCTCGTGAACTGCAAGTTCACATTGTTGCTTCTTCCTCTACCTGAAGGGCATTTCCTAGTTCAAGCCTCTCCTCCGGGGGAAGGTTCTCAACAGAAGCTCGTAGGCTAAAGGCATTCAGAATTGATTTTCTGACTACTAATTATGATTATGAGACATACTAATATAAAAACTGGCCTCCACTCCGAATGAGGTCACTCCCTGATGTCTATGTTCCACTTCACCAGTTTCAAGACCTTGACCCTTTTTATATCTGTTACTAAATAGATACTAATTTAAACAGCCCCAATTTCATACCGTTTAGGACACATCTTTATAGGTCTTCTCACATCTATGACCACTGAAGTCAGGATATATCTTACAAATGAGGAATTTTTATAGCTAAATGGGCAGTATTTTTTCTTAGGGACACATATGAACCTTGGTATCTTGTGTTCAATGAAACAGGTGGTAAACATGTATATATAGAGAGATGCATATGTGTGTGTATATATATACATGTAAATAAAACATCTCCTGGTATATGCACTGTAGGAGATGCGGGTATCATCTTGTGCTATAAAATAAATGTACTGCTAAAGATTCTCTCTTTAAATAGCATTTTAATCATATCAAGCCTTTGGTGGCTTTGCTATTTAAAGAAAATTTAAGAAGGTTCCTTGGCAAAGAGCATAGTCATTTCCTGAGGTGCTGTGTATAAATCTAGGTTTTAATCCATGAGGTCTGTCTGAACTGTTACTTGTCTAGGTAAGTCCTCCTAGAACTCTGTACCCGTTTGCACATGGGATCGGTTCATGGGCACAATTCCTGGCCTCCAGGGGCGGGCCGCTTTGGATGGGAATATTTGCACGGAAAGAAGTTACTTTACATTTTAAATCCAAAACAGGTCTCTCAATGTTACCCAGCAGCCCTGTGCTGGTGTCTTCATTCTCATTATTCCTGGGTTTTTTCCTGGGGTGGCCAGGCCCCAATCTGTCAATGCGTCCTTCACGCAATCCAGTGCTTCTCACCGGATTTTGGCCCCTGGGGACACGTGGCAGTGTCTGGAGACATTTCTGTTGTCACGACTGGGGGTGGTGCTCCTGGTTATCTAATGAGCAGAAGCCAAGCATCCCTTGGTGCACGAGAAGGATTATCACGCTTAAAACGTCGACAGAGTGGAGGCTGGACAACTTGGATGTAATTGACCCACAGGCACGTTTTTATCTATTAGATGAAAACGTCTTTATTCCACCCTGATAATATTCACACTTGGATCACTTCCTCCACAACAGGCACCGTGGAGGCTTTGCACAATATAAAAAGGGGTCCTCCTTGACTTCTCTCTTTTCTTTCCTTCCCAAACCAAACCCATTAACAAGTTTTATCAAGGCTGCTTCCAAAAGACCTGGCAAAGCTGACTTCTCTATCTCCATGGCTACTATTCTAATCTATGCAAACCACTTCATCAACATCACCTCTCACTGCGTAGCCTTCCGACTGCTCTCCTAGCTTCTGCTCTGGCCCCCACCATCCATCCTCACTTCCTAGAGTGATCAGTTCCAACTACTCTTAGAATAAAATTCCAACTCTTTACTGTGCCCTTGAAGTCCTATATAACCTGGCCCCTTGCCTTCATCTCCCACCTGGGCTGAGGACTCTCTTCTCCCTGGCCCTGGCTCCAGCCTTCACTCACCCCTTGACTGTGCCCAATTAGTTCCGACCTCAGGGCTTTTGCACCTGCTAGTCTCTTTGCTTGGAATGCCCTTCCATGACTGGCCCCTTCCCTTCATTCAGTCTTGGCTCAAATACCAACTCATTAGAGAGCTCTTCTCTGCCCCCAAGTAAGTCTCCCTCACAGTTCCTGGACACCACACCGACATCTGTGTTCTTTACAGCACATTCACCAGGAGGAGGAGTGCCTGTCTCCCCTCAACAGGGCACCACCTCCATGCTAAAAGGGACCTTGTATATTTATCCTCAGGGCATAGCAGAGTTCCTGGCGGAGCAGGCAGGCAGTATTTGCTGATTAAATATACAGGGTATACCTCTTTAAATATAAACAAACAAAGCCCCTTAAAGTATTATGATGCCAATGCCAAACATTTCACACGAAATGCTTCTTAAACATGAGCCATACCCAGATTTCACACTCTATTTCTGTAATATGGAGATTTAACCTCCTGCTATTTCAGGCTTAGGAATCCAGGAGCCAAAAGAAGAAAAAAACTCAGTGACTCCTATGTCTTCGTTTCTAGAATTAAAGAAATTCTGAAGAGGAGTCTGAGCCCAAACTTAACTTGGCTGCTGGGGGGTTGGAGGGGGAAAGCCATAATTGGTGCAGAACTTAAAACAAAAAGAACCCCCCCCCCCAAAAAAACGCAAAAACCCAAGCCGAGAGGATCCAGCCTTCATCTGGGATTGAACCTCCTGTGGCCCTTCTTAGTGAAAAGGCCCACGATCAGGGTTTTCTAATTAAACATTGGGATGTACTTGGACAAACAGGCTGAATGGAAAGATACTTTTTTTTTAAATTTTTTTTAATGTTTTTTATTTATTTTTGATACAGAGAGAGACTGAGCATGAGAGGGGGAGGGGCAGAGAGAGAAGGAGACACAGAACAGGAAGCAGGCTCCAGGCTCTGAGCTAGCTGTCAGCACAGAGCCTGACGTGCGGCTCGAACCCACGAACGTGAGATCTGACCTGAGCCAAAGTCGGAGGCTTAAGCGACTGAGCCACGCAGGCGCCCCAGGAAAGATACTTATTATGGGCTGCTCTATGCAAGGAGATTCACCAGAGCACAGGCAAGAGCGCTAGCACCCCAGCCAGTACGAAGCTTGGTGATTTGTCCGGCCTCACGATCTTGACATTAGCTGTTCTGCTGGCCTGGACCCAGATCTTTGCCTACTCCATCCTACCACTTGGGGGCTCAGTGCTGATGTCACCTTCTCAGAGACCTTCCTGGTCTCACCATGTAAAGTGGCTCAGTCAATCTCTCTCCTTTCACCCCATTTAATTTTATGGGCACCACTCACTCATCTTTTCTTGACTGTTCCCTTGTTTTTATGTATTCACTGCCTCTCTCTTCCCCGCCCACACCCCAAACTTACGTATCTGCTCCCACTGAGCTGCACTGTCCAATATGGTAACCACTGCCACACCTGACTAGTGGCCATCTGAAACATGCCAAGTGCCAATTAAGATGTGCTGTTAAGTGTATAACACACACCAGATGTCGAACTTAGTACCAAAATAAATCTAAAATATATCAATAATCAGGTTGACATATTTCAGATATGTTGGACTGACAGATAGAATTTTAAATTTAGTTTCGCTTTTTTTTAATGCAGCTACTAGAACATTCTAAATTACAGATGTGGCATTATATTTCTATCGGCCCATGCTGGCCTAGAGGGTGCCTGGCACACAATAGATACTCAATAAATATTTGCCCAAAGAATAAATGAATTCTAACCACTGCTCTGAAGATATCTACCGTTGTCCACTGTAATCCTATCACAATGGGCTTTATTCAGTTTCAAAAGAACGTAAAAGTCTCTGGCCTTTTTTGAACAGTAACTTGGCAGCTCTCAACAGCTCTGCCCACACCCCAAAACACAGGCGTCAATCATCAGGAAAAACTCAGAACTGGAAACAGATTCCAGCTAAAAAGGGAGACTAGCTACAGATTGCTTTCAGTTTTAACTATAAGGAGCGATGGAAACAACAGCAGAAGCTATAAAAAGATTCACATAAGATCCAAACAAACAGTAGGGGCCATTTAAAAAGAGGTAACACACTCACTGAAAAGAAAGCCCTTATCTGGATGGGAAGGCACAGAGAGCCGCCTCTACACCTTTAACTGAATGCCTGACTGCGCAAACAAAGAAATGTCATTTCCCAAATTAAAAAGTTACACCACCCCAGGGAATACCCTGATTTGAACCTACCTACCGAAAATCCCGGGCTCCATCAAACAAGCCTGGGAAATGCAAACATCAACTATCAGAATTCTCCAGACCAAGATGCAGCGTGAACTTCACTGGAAGAATACCAAGAGAGGTTCTGGAACAGATTCTGAACCCCAAGCCTTGACCTCTCCTGACAGTTTTCCCTAAAGAAACTGCCTTTAAGCACGGGGGTATATATTCAAGAGTTGGAAGTCCCAGAATAAACCCCAAGCCCACCCCAAATTTCTGTATAAGTGGGGTTTTAAAGGCAAGGTGGGTGGGAGAAGACGGAGGGATAACCTGGAGGTTTTGTTTCTGCTTAAGAAGCACACATAACAAGCACTCTGAGATTATATGTTCAATTGGACTGACTCTCCAAGTGTATCAGATATTCTCAGACTTCCACACCGTCTTCTGATGACAGCTGTTAACAAGGATAGAGGCATGAACCTCACCCATCAGTGTTTCCTACACTTGCCCCATCAAGCACGCCAACAAGGATCAGCATCCCCAGCCCCGCCCCGCCCCACCCCACCTCTACGAATCAGTCTCCATTGAGAGAGGCTCGCAAGCAATAGATTTTTTAATAGGGACCCCGGACCCCATTCTTATGACTACGCAAGTGTGGAAAGCTCCCAACCACCCGCTGGGACACGTACTATTATTAACCCATTTTGCAGATACAAAACAGACTTGGGTTATGCGGCCCGTCCACGATCACACTGCTCGTAAGGGGCGTTGCGGACTCCCACCCAGACCTGCAAGTGCGTCACCTGGCACCTGGGCACCCCCCCCC
>NC_043713.1:75689320-75727489 GCF_006229205.1 Suricata suricatta | reverse complement strand
AAGCCGGGGGAGGGGAGCAGGTGAGCCGGGCTGGCTAAAACCGGGGGGCAGCCGAGATGAAGAGGAGCGGGGGAGGGGTAGGAACAGAGTAGGAAGGAACGGGGCGGAAGGGAAACCGGGAGCGGAAGGAATGCGGCTGGTGACAACGGTGGGGGGAGGGGGAAGGGATTACCGGAGGTGTGGGTAGGAAAGAGGGTGAGGCGGAGAGATGGGGCGGGGAGAAACCCGGAGGGGGTGGGAATCAGGTGAAGAGAAGGGGGAGCGAATGGGCCGAAGACGGTAGCCCAACGGAACGAGGACCTGAAGACACCAGGGATCGGGGATACTGGGGCGGGGGGGGGGGAGGGGAAGCGAAGGCCTAGGACAGAATTGGGGAGGGGATCCGGGAACCTCCCGGCGAGTGAGAAGGTGGGAGGGAAGGAACGATCCTGGCGAATAAAATGGGAGCGCTTAGGCCCGGAGCTCAAAGGTTAAAGGGGAGCCCAGATAGAGGAACTGAGCCCAGGGGCCGGGATGAAAGCCGAGGACCAGAGAAAGGGGTAAGCTGCAGGTTTTTCAAAATGGGAACCAAAGACAAGCCCAGTGGAGAATGGGGGGTGAAAACGACCAGGTCAAGGTTAAAATGGGTGGGGAGAATGGACAGCCGGCCAGGAAAAGGGGATCCAAGAAGAGTGGGGGTCCAAAAACGGACAAGCTGGGAGAAAATGGCTGTGACCTAGGGGGATTGGAGGTCACAAAAGGGGGTGCTCAGGAACAGCAGGGAGAGAAGTGAAACAGCCGTAAGTACAACTGGGGAGTCAGAACCCAGCTCTGATTAAACCCACACATATTAAAAGGGAGGGGCTGGGAGCGCCTGGGTGGCTCAGACCTTGAAGCATCAGGTCATGATCTCAGTTGGTGAGTTCGAGCCCTGAGCCCCATGTTGGCCTATGCTGACGGCTCAGGGCCTGAAACCGGTTTCAGATTATGGTTCTCCCCCTCTCTCTGCCTCTCCCCTCGTGTTCTGTCTCACTAAAAAATAAGTAAATGTTAAAAAGGGGGAGGGTGGGTTGGAAGGAACATGGGATACTGGGGTTAAGCCAGGAAGCATGGGATTGGTTAGAAAGAAGGTTAAGGCAGGACAGCTGTGATAAAGAGCCGGGGAGCATCAAGGCCACAATGGGGAGGGAGCCTGGAGCCACTACGGAAAGACGGCGAGAACGAGAGCGTGGGGGTTGGAGGAGGGATGACCTAAGAGGAAAACGGCCTTGGAGCTTGCTCTAAGAACTGGGATGCAGTCTGGGCCTAGAACAGGGAAGGGGCCTGAGCGGGGCCACCTCAAGTGTGAGGTAAAGTGAGACATTGTGGAGACTACCGTTAGCTGAGAAGAAGTCCAAGATCACCCACAACTAGGACAGCTGATAGAAACAGTCTTTGCAGACCGTCCACCAGATCTGTGGTCTCCATGACGAATTCTACTCCACCCTGTCATGTGAGAATGTAGTCTGACCCAAACAGAGGCAGGTACAGGGAGAAAAAAATAAATAACGGGCAAACACGTTTCTCAGGGGGATTAGGAAAGGTGACGGTGTCTCAGTAAGTGTAACAGAGCATCTATAAGGAAAAGAAAAAAATGGCACTGAGATCACTATTATTGTCACCAATATGGGGAAAGCTAGCAAAAAACCAAACGAAAAACTGGGAGAGGTAAACCCATATCTCCAAAACTTTGTTTACTAATCAGGTCTAAATCAAGATCATGAAAACATTTACTTAAAAATAACTTTATTCCATAATCTTTTTTAAAAAATCCACATTATAACCTCAGAATAAATTTCTCTTACCCATCCCCCCCCCACGCACGCACACCAAATATTAACATGTAAGTAACGCGGAGGGATCTGCTCGTTTTTCTGTGCAGCAGTCCTGTGGCCAGTCCCGTGGCGAGAACTCCCAGTTGGCGCTGCATCATGATAAACTTTACCCAGCAAGGGTGATTTTCCAGGTTTCGGTGCATGGGTTCTGGAAATTTCCCATCACAGGTTTTCTGCAGTAGCAGGGCCTGTGTGTGCTTATGAGAATGAGGCTAATATCAAAGTCACAGGATGGCGGAGCCCTTCCCCAGTGGCCCCTGCTGAAATGGCAGTTGTGATAGCCCTTCAGTATTTATCTTCCTGCTTCTGATAAGGAGATCTGGGAGTTCACAATACATTCAGTTAAGATTGCATAATCGAGCGATATAACAGCTTGGACTTTGCCACCCAGACTTTGTACCCCACAGTCAACACGCTTGTAGTTTTGGGTACGGGGGTCATCTCAAAAGAAAAGCAAGCCCTCATTCTGTAGAAACCCTTACAGCTTGAAGAACCCCAGTACCTGCGCTCTTACCTGACCCAGCCATATTCATGTGCACGTAGGGCTCAGATAGAAGTGACAGACGTCGTGGCTCAGCTAATCCAGGGTCTATAGTGTTTGACAAGACCCTGAAGCCCCCTATTGTTAGTGGAACAACCCCGCCCCGAATATTTTCTATCATCAGGTGCGTGTGCAAGAGAAGAGGAAAGTTCTGGAAAGCATCTCTGTGATCTTGCAAATCATTCTCTGTGTTCCTACCTAGGGATCTTTTAGTCTCCTGTTTTCTTTTCTTATCCTCTTTTTAAATATGGTTGCCTCTGCCGAGTGGACTCTTTCGGGACTTTAATCGCGGAAGATTCGAAAGGGAGACAAGCTCAGTGTTCGGTGGCTTCATCGGGAACTCGAGTCTCCTGTTCTGAAACAATGCTGCCTTAGACTGGCCAGAGTGGTTAAGGACTGAAATACCGTCCAGCAAAAGACTCAGCATGTCAGAACTGTTGTTAGCAGGCCACAGCGATTCCTGAGGGGTAGAAATTGCAGTGAGCTCCTGGACCGCCAGGGTTCTGAGCTGGGGACAGGGTTCACTTCTCGTGATTTTGCTCAGGTCAGTCTTTGCATCCAAGAAAATAGAGCTGTCCCAGCCACACCTGCAGGGTAACCCTGCAGAGAACCAGCTTCTCGGCTTCCAGGAGCTCCAGTCCCTGCTACTGAAGAAAGGAAGTTCCCCATTAAGCCCCAGGTCCTGTGCAACAGGCAGGACATGAACATTAAAGAATGCACACTCAAGTTGTCAGATTTTCATGTTTAGCACACATCTTTTGCACCCTTGTTAGGTCCCTGACGTTTAAGAGATTTGGATGAAGTCAGAGAAACAAAAATCTCTGAACTGTCCACGGATCTAGAAACAGCAGCTTAAACTCCTCATATGTTATTTTTAGCCCAAAACTTGCGTTATATTGGCCAATGTATCCTCGTGATCTCCTTCCTTAGGAAGTGGAAAGGAAACAAGTCTTCTCACTCCCATTTCCAAGAGCTAGAAACCGAGGCCAGATGAACTTGTCTGCCCAAGGACTACTCCTCGCTAGATACTCCGCTGCAAAACATTTCTCCTGCCTTCTTTCAAAGCCACAGGAGAAAGGAGTGGGGAATTCTGAAAACCAACAGGGTATCACCGAAGGCTTTTGTAGAAACATGAAGCCCTGCAAAATGAGAGGTTCTAATGAAAGGCACTTCCTCTTGTGGGCCCCTACCGCTTTTGAAAAGAATTATACCCCAGGGAAGCAAACACCATCAGGAAAGCTCTCATCGGAAACCATTCAACAAAGAAAGAGAGGCCAAGGCGGCAGCTTGTAATTTACAGTTGACATTTCACACCCACAAGCACCTCATTTCAGGAGTGCCTCGTTTAGGGACCCGCTGTACCCTGTACAGCAGGTATGATTCCACCTATTTTGTGGATGACGAAACTGAGGTCTCGGGGAGCGGTAAAGCAATGTGCCCAAGCCCGTGAAACAAGAAGCAGGGCCCAGATTCAAGCCTCAGTGTTTCCAACTCCCAAGCCCGAACCACACTGCCTCCCTCTGACTAGCATCGGTAATGGACACCTTCTCGCCTTGTCCAGGGAGGTGACGTCTGCCTTGTTCTCCAGCTTACCTGGGCAGGGACCCCACGCTATTCCCTGCGTGCTGGGACAAGCCGGCTACACACCCTTCATAGTGCACTGAGAGTCCTGAGCACTGAGGTCAAGGACTTCCCCTCCTCCTGCTTCCCCCAGATCAGCATCATTCAAGCTGGATAAAGCCAGAAGTCACAGTGAAAAGGGGCACCTCAGATGCCGACTGCACCTTTCCCCCACACACTGCCCGTTCCCAGTACTTTTCAACGTCAATGAGAAAACTTACAGCGAGTCAAACCAGTTTAGGGGGAGAAAAAAAAAAAAGAAAGGAAATATATGTGTGTGTGTGTTTTTCTTTTTTGCTGGGAGTCCCAAACCATTTTGAGCCTTCAGGCAGGGGTGTGAGTCAAGTCAAAGCTTTCAAGACAGGATCACGGAGGACAATTCTCTCTTCTTCAAACTGGCCGATCTTCTTCTTGAATGATGTCACTCTGCTCCTCGCTGCTGTCGTCTGGACAGGAGGGAAAAGCCGATCTGAGTCAGTGAGGTCGACAAGAGAGGACTCCATCTCCACCGTCAGATTTCAGTCATTGCAATTTTTAGTCCTTTACTGGAGAACCTCGGAACTGGATTTCGTGGGGGAGAGCGTGGGGCAGGGTCTGTGTTCCCCTTTCTCCAGTTTTTAAAAAAATGTTTTTATTTATGTATTTAGAGAGGAGGGGAGGGGCAGAGAAAGAGGAGAGAGAACCCCAAGCAGGCTCCACGCTGCCAGCACAGCGCCCAATGTGGGGGCTCAATCTCACAAACTGTGAGATCACAACCTGAGCCAAAATCAAGAGTTGGATGCTCAACCAGCTGAGCCACCCAGGCACCCCTCTCCTGTTCTTTTCACTCAGAATCTTCCAGACGTGCCTGATGCTGCTTACCCTGCGTAAACATGGTTCATGCCGTTCTCTTCCCCTGGAACACACTCTCTCTCTCCCTTCTGCTTATTCAAACTCAGCTGCTCTGAAGGACTTGCCTCATATCCTACTTCTGCACCCTGCAAGGCACTCACCTCTCTCTGAGGTCCTGTTATTTTTACTTTTTTTTTTTAAACGTTTTTTTATTTTATTTTTGAGAGACAGAGAGAGACAGCAGGAGCAGGGGAGGGTCAGAGAGAGAGGGAGACACAGAATCCGAAGCAGGCTCCAGGCTCTGAGCTGTCAGCACAGAGCCCGACGCTGGGCTTGAACCCACGAACCGTGAGATCATGACCTGAGCCAAAGCCGGACGCTTAACCGTCTGAGCCACCCAGGCGCCCCAGTCCTGTTACTTTTAAACCTGCTGTTCATCCGGCAACTAATCAAAGCCCTCCTCTGTGTTCTCTCAAAGTGATGGTTAAATCTTGCTTCCATTTTGGGGTGCCTGGGTGGCTCAGTCGGTCAAGCATCCGACTCTTGATCGGGGCTCAGGACATGATCTCACGGTTCATGAGATCGAGCCTCGCGTCGATGTAAGCGGTAAGCACAGAGCCCGCTTGGGAGTCTCTCTCCCTCCCTCTCTGCCTTTCCCCGACTCGTGCATGCATGTGCTCTCTCGCTCTCTCTCTCAGAATAAACAAGCATTTAAAAAAAAAAAATCTTGCTTCCATTTTACTCTTCCCCAGCTCCCACTCTGTGCACCCTACCTGGTCTTGCAAAGCTGGCGGCTTACCATTATCATCGGTCGTTTTTATTCCCCTCAACAGTGACGATATGGCGCCTTTCCCAGAGCAGGTCCTTGATAAATGTTTGTCAGTTTAATTGTGGAGTCAGGAGTTGAGAGCAGATACTAGATTAAACTGTAACCATCTTCCCCGCCCTTGGAGAAAACCAAACTCAAAGATTTCTTCCTGGGAATCTCACTGCAACCTAGCGGGGTGGTTTTAGGGGAAAAGGGCTCACCTTGCAGAGCCTGGAGTCCGTTCTCCATCCAGTCTACGTTCCCATTCACCAGTGCAGTCACTTGATGGATGTGGCCGTGCTTCTGTATTTCCTTTGGTGACTCCTCCATCTCATCTGCTTCCTCCTCCTCTTCCTCCTCCTCTTCTGCAGCATCTTCCTCCTCTACCTCCTCTTCTTCGGAATCCACCAAAACCATGACATCACCCATGTCTTGCCCCCTAATTTCCAAAGGGGGAAAAATAATCAAGAAGACACCCTTTTCCAACATCAGCCCTCACCAAATACAAAACACTAGGTTTTATTGCAACCCCTGTTGTAACGTGGAAAATTCTTTGTGAGTTCAACTTGGTTAAGTCAAGGGATGACCGTGACTGTAATCTCTCAAAGAATGCGGTCAGAGTCCTACAATCACATATTCTCCTGGGTGGGTTTTATTATCGCCCCCTGCTCCTTGGGACCTTGAAATGCCCTTTATTTCTGCTCTACTTCCTAAAATTTCTCCTCCTACTCATATTCAAGGTCCAGGTAGAGTGCTCTTCCTCCCTGGAAGCCCTGAAGTGTGAGTGCACTTGGGAATGCCCAGCGGTCTGGCACTTAATTGTTCTCCAATTCATCACTGGCTCTGCCTACCCAGCTGGACTGGACGTTTCTTATATGTGCCACGGGCCAGTCACAGTGCTAGGAGCATTGCGTTTTCATCTGATCCTCACAGTCTTCCTCTGAGAAACAGATGAAGAGACAGAGGCCCACAGAGGGTCAAGGATTTTCCACGAGCACAGGGCTTGCGAACAGCAGAGTTGCAATTTGAACCCAGGTCCACTAATTCCAAAGTGTTTTGCCACTATGCCTTGCTTCTTCCTCCTATGAGAAATAAGCCCGGGGAATGAAGTGAGCCTTTCATGGCCCTAAAGTACAGGGCAGTAAAGGTGACATTTTCCCATGAAAGATCATCCCAGAACAGTAATACCACCAGTTAAGAGGAACAAAGAGAAGAGTTCTTTGCTCCCACCGGAATCTCCTTAGGAAATGAAATACACAAGTTCCATTTAGTTACTTTGCCGGAATGAGGTTTCCGTGTGGGAGGGGCTTCTGGGCATGCTCAGACCAGTCTTCGAAAACATGCTGTAAGACTATGACTTATGCTTCCTTTTAGCTCTTTTTAGAAAATGAAATAAAATAAACGCACAAAAGACAGGGCCTCATGCACACGCACACCATCTTTACGCTTCAATAACAGCTCAGCAACGTGCTCCACCCTGTGATCTGGGGTTGTAAAAAGAGTACAGACTTTGGAATCAGTCAGACCAGGATCTGAATGCCAGTGCAGCCATCCATTTCCTGGATGGGCTTGCAGACATGACTTCACCGAGCGTCTATCTCCTTATCCGGACGACGGAGATGCCACCACCATCCAGAAGAGTTTATGACAGAGTTTATGATCATGCCTAATCGAGCCCCTCACCCACTTGTCTGGCACATGGTAGATTCTCAACCGTGGCTGCTGTTACTGCTCTCACGAAAGAAAACAACAATCACAGTGAAGACAAATCTTGGAAACGGGTTTTTGACTCAATGCTAGGAACACTCACCTGAAAGTGTTTCCTACTGGAGGAAGAAAGGAAAAAAAAATTAATATCCAATAAGATCTACTTGAGCCTCAGAAAACGTTTTTAATCTAACATTTACAAAAGAACGGAGAAATGAGAAGACTGACCCAACGTGAGCTGTGACGGGTGCTCAGGGATGGTGCTTAGGACCTTCATCATTGCACATCTCTGGACCCAGTGAAGAAGCCTACAGAGCGGGGCCTCGGGTGGGAGCGGAATTAGGGCCTCCCTCCCGTACCCACACCATTTCTTTCTTAATTTTTTTTAAGTTTCTTTATTTTGAGAGAGAGAGGATGCATGCACATAAGCACGAGAGGGGAAGAGAGAGAGGGAGAGAGAGAGAGAGAGAATCCCAAGTAGGCTTCACGCTGCCAGCGCAGAGCCGCACCTGGCAAACTGTGGGATCATGACCTGAGCAGACACCAAGAGTCAGATGCTTACCCGACTGAGCCACCCGGGTGACCCCCACCCACACCCGTTCGAGAAGCCTAAAAGGTAAACAAAAGGACCCAAGAAACCCTTACCTTTCCAGCAGAACACCGGGCTGTAATACAGCATAAACCCCGAGATAATGGCCAGTCCCAGCAGAAGAAGGGTCACGATGGTGCCCACGATTCCACTGATATTCAAAGGTTCTACAAAGACAAATCACACTGTTGACTCTGCCACCGGATACACCTGCGGGCAGCGCTCACTTCGGCCACACGTATACTAAAATTGATACACATTCAGGTAAAAGAGCGACGTCTCCCTTCCTCTGCCTGGGTCCTAGTCTTACTTTGGTTCCATAAGCTTGGGCAAAGCATGTGACCTCTCCATAAAGCAAGACAAACATCTCGTTTCCTCAATTTGTGGGAATCAATGAAGCATGTGATGCAAAAGAACACTGGAAAGTTGGGGCGCCTGGGTGGCTCAGTCGGTTAGGCATTCAACGTCGGCTCAGGTCATGATCTCGCAGTTCGAGAGTTCAAGCCCTGCATCAGGCTCCATGCTCATAGCTCAGAGTCTGGAGTTACTTCAGATTCTGTGACTTCCTCTCTCTCTCTGCCCCTCCCCTGCTCACACTCTGTCTTTCTCTCTCCCTCTCAAAAATAAACATTAAAAAAAACTGGGGGGCACCTGGGTAACTCAGTCGGTTGGGCATTCAACTTTGGCTCAGGTCATGATCTCACAGTTTGTGGGTTCGAGCCCTGTGTCAGGATCTGTGCTGACAGCTAGCTCAGAGCCTAGAGCCTGTCTTCGGATTCTGTGTCTCCCTCTCTCTCTGACCCTCCCCTGCTCACACTGTCTCTCTCTCTCTCAAAAATAAATAGGAACATAAACAAAGCCTGGAAAGTTAACATCTCCATGTGTCTACTAAACATCAAGACCATTTATACGGCCATGGAAAGTAAAATCATGAGTTACTGGTGCTGTGACAGTGATGAATGGAACGGAATTGAGACTCCAAGAACAGACCTACATATAGAAGAAAATTTGATCTATAACAGATTAACTGGTAAAAGAGGACTTATTCAAGAATGGTGCTGGAATAAATGGTTATCTAAACCTGCGGGGGCAGAGAGAAACTTCATCCCTACCTCACACCATTCACAAAAATCAATTCTAGATGGATTAAAGATTTAACCATGAAAGGCAAAACATTAAAAGTTCTTAGAAGACAAGACAGGATAGGATTTTTGTGGCCATGGGGGAGAAAGGATGTCTTGAAACATAAAAACTGCTAATGACACAAGACTCATAAAATTACATTAAAGTAAGAATGCTCACCAAAGGGTACCATAAAGAAAGCAAAACAAAAGACCGACTAAAAGGAGATATTTGTAATATGTAAGACTAGTAAGAATTAGTATGCAGAATTTCTAAAGAACTTGTACATACCTATAAGAAGGAAATGTCAAAAGACACACTGTATTTCACAGAAGACACACAAACAGCAAATATACTATTGAGCAAATATGAAATAATGCTCAATCTTCTTAGTAACCAGAGAAAAGCACATTAGACCAACAGTGAGATTCCACTTTACACGTACTTAACAAAGCCGTAATGCGAAAATGTAGAACAACTCAATACTCCTAAATACTGCTGTTGTGAATGGAAATCAGTACGGCCACTTGGTGTTATCCAATAAGGATACAAATGCGCATGCCCCATGACCCTTCGTTTCTACCCCTACATATATCCTAGAGGAATATCTGCCTGGGCACCTGCTGTAAAAGTACAGAAGAAACTGGGTGAAAGATTTTCATAGTAACACTTCTGTTCATCACAACAACAAAAAATCAGAAAGACAAAGGTCCATCAGCAGAAAATTAGTAACTTGGTTGAGTAATCATGACATAATAGAAAACCCTACAGCACTGGGAGGTACAAAGGATAATGACACACATTGGCGTGAATAAATCCTCAGAACAAAATGCAGAGTGAATACAGCAAGCATTTCACTTAAGCAGTACAATTTTTCTTGAACAGTGCTTACTTTCCTTCAGGAGGCTGGGGATGAGACTGGAAAGGAGTCAGCATGCCCACTTAAATTTGGATTTCAGGTAAATAATGAACCATGTTGTGGAAAAGTATCTCCCATGCAAAATGTGGGACATATGTACGCTAAAAAATAATTCTTTCTTTTTCTGAAATGCAAATTTAAGTGGGCACCCCAGGTTTGTTGGCTTTGTTGTAATTTTCAAAATCTGGCCACACTACCTACAAACAACTTCAGCATGGTCAGCACTGCTCTGTACCTTAGGCTGGCTGGGAGTTTCTTGGGTGTTCATTTTGCTCTTATGGGTCTCAACTTTTATTTTTTATATATATTTTTTAAGTTTTACTTATTTTTGAGAGAGAAGGAGAGACAGCATGAGCAGGAGAGGGTCAGAGAGAGAGGGACATACAGAATCTGAAGCAGGCTCCAGGCTCTGAGCTGTCAGCACAGAGCCCGACGCGGGGCTCGAACCCACAAACTGTGAAATCATGACCTGAGCCGAAGCCAGATGCTCAACCAACCGAGCCACCCAGGCGCCCCTACTTTTTATATTTTAAAGATATATTCTGTAACACATATTTTTGGGGAGGTAACAGATTATTATCTTTTAAGTTTTATTTGGTATTTTCTTTAGTCCCTATGCACAATGTGGGGCTCAAACTCATGACCCTGAGATCAAGAGTCACGTACTCTTCCGACTGAGCCTACCAGGCACCTCAACATAAATTACATTTTTATCCCCATGCAATGTTGGAAATTTAGGACTGGATAACAATTCTTCCACCTTGTCAAGTCCTAGTCAAGCAGATAAACCTTCTCCCAGATGGCAGGGACCCACATATAGGGAAGCTCCGAACTGTCCCCACGCTGGTGGCACGCCCTCTGAAGCTCTCCACCTTCCTCCTTTGGGGCCACTCACCTTTCACGCTCAGCCAGATGTCCACCTCCCGCACCCCCACGGGGTTCTCGGCCCGACAGACGTAGTAGCCCTCGTCCAGGACCTGGGAGCAGTTGCGGATGGTGAGTGTGGAGCTCTGGCCATCCTGGGTGATGAGATAGTGGCCATTGGGCCGGACGACCACCTCGGGCTGGGTGAGGTTCCTCAGCCACAGGATCCTGGCAGGGGGATAGGCTCCAGAAACTTGGCAGGTGAGCGTCACGTTGCCCCCCACGAAGCAAGTCTTCATGGGCTCAGAGACAAGGGAGGGGCTTCCTGGCGATCAGAAGGTAAAGAAAGACAAATGTTCAGGAAGATCCAAGCATTGGCCTGAGATTTTCAAGAATATTCTTACCTTCCTAATGAAACAACTACAGGAGGTTCTATACCACACTTGGTCTCGTGTAATAATAAAAGCTAATGTTTACTTAGAATCTATGATGGGCTACGCATGGTTATGCTTATTAACCCAATTGGTTCTCAAAAAACCCTGTCCTTATCCCCATTTTGCAGATGAGGAAACGGAGGCCCAGAGAGCAAGTAACTTGCTCAAAGTCACACAATTAAACAAATGGTGCAGCTAGGATTAGGCTGAACAAATGTCCTGGTTTGTTCAAGACAGGGGGGTCCTGGGTCATGGGGCTTTCAGTGAGCAGATGGGGAAAGTCTTGGGCAAACCGGGATGAGTCGGTTACTCTCGGAAGCGAACTCACCAGGTCTTTGTAGCCCACGCTCCTGTCTGTGCTACAGGCTTCTATGCATAATAACCCCATCGCTCATACGAAAAATGGGCAAACAGCCTGCCAACAGTGTTCAAGGGGTCGGTAAAGCAGCGGTAGTCATTTCCTATTGCCACTGTTAACAAATTGCTACAAACTGAGTGCTTTAAAACACCACAAATTTATTTTTTTATAGTTCTGGAGGTCAGAAGTTGGAAATGATCTTATGGGGTTCAAATCAAGCTGTTGGCTGAGCGTATCTCTTCTGGAGGCTCCAGGGGGCAAATCCGTGTCCTTACTGTTTCAGCTTTGAGGCCACCTGCATCCCGTGGCTCGTGGCCCCTCCTTGCCTGCTCTTACACCTGTTACCACGTCTCCTGCTGCTGACTCTGACCCTCCTGTCTCCTTTTCAGAAGGACCCTTGTGACGACACGGGCCCACCCCGATAATCCAAGATCTTAAATCACAGTTTTAAAGTCTCTCTTGCCATGTAAGGTAACATGGTCACAGGGATGAGGACATGGACATCTTTGGGGGGGGGGGGGGGGACATCAGTCTATCACAGGTGTGTCCTAGACAACTCAGAACGTAGCGTCCCTGTGGGCTCGGGGTCCAATCTGAGTGGGGTGTGGGGAACTCTAAGGTCCACCCTAGCAATCCATTTATTATTTTATTGTTTTATTTTATTTTATTAATGCTTATTTATTTTTGAGACAGAGACAGAACGAAAGCAGCAGAGGGACAGAAAGGGAGACACAGAATCCGAAACCGGTTCCAGGGTCTGAGCTGTCAGCACAGAGTCTGATGCAGGGCTTGAACCCATGAACCATAAGATCATGACCTGAGCCCAAGTCAGGCCCTAACTGACTGAGCCTGTTTATTTTTGAGAGACAGAGAGACAGAGCGTGTGCAGGGGAGGGGCAGAGAGAGAGGAAGACACAGAATCCGAAGCAGGCTCCAGGCTCTGAACTGTCGGCACAGAGCCCGATGCGGGGCTCAAACCCACAAACCGCGAGATCGTGACCTGAGCTGAAGTCAGATGCTTAAGACTGACCACCCAGATGCCCCTGATCCATTTATTTTCTTTGCAGCAGAAAGCTTTTCCCAAAATGCGTACCGTCTTGGGAAGGTGGCACATTTATCTTGGGGGATACATTAAGCCCACATTTTCAGGAGCTGAAGGACAGAGTGGCATGCTGGGTTCCTGCCCGGGAGAGTGAAACTCCACACTTCCGACGGGCGGTTGTCCCAAGAGAGAATCTAGGGTTTCAGTGCTGGAGCCCTGGGGAGACGGAAGGGGGAATGTACGTGGGGGAGGGGGGGCGGATGTGGAACAGCCCAAGGCCTCTTCCTCTAAATGAGGGCAAAAGAGACCCTCAAATCTAGGTTTCTTCAGGAAACTCATGCTACACCCCTTTCTGGATCAACTGTCGAGTTCCTGCCATGCCGCCAAATCGTGTCTTCACCCCCTCTGTGGTTAACTCCTATCTCCTTTGGGGGTCACAGAGCCAGCAGCAGGGACACGCCTCACCTGTATGTTGGAATTCAGGGGCCCCCAAACCTAAGTTTGACAAACAGCCTCCTCATCCTGCCGAAAAAGCAAACAACCCCCCTAGCCCACCGCCCCCAGCAAACAGAGGTCATGTCCATAAATCTGCTTATGCCAAACAGCATTTACCCCTCAAAAAGCTGAGTCACCCAAACAGTGAGTGTGGCACCTATAAACTCAGAGTTTCTTTCACTTAGAGGATGCTGTGTGCAGGGGTGGGGTCAGAGGTGGGGGTGAGGGGATGCAGGGCCCTCAGAGATCTGCGAGAGATGGACAGCACACCAGGGCCTTCACGTAATAGGCCGCTTCGTGCTTCAGCTTATCGCGAATTGAGTGGATTTCTTCCATGTAGGGGCCTACAGGCAATTTAAAGACAGATGTGGGCAGCAAAAATCCCCAAAAGTATTACTTTCATCATTTGGGAGAGCTACGCTGTTCTGTGCCCGAAAGGTGGGCATTAACATTACATTGCAATGACTTACTGGTCCTCCCAAGGGCAACGATCCCGAGACTCCCTCTCCCCCAAGGGCACTGCTATTCAAAGCGTGGTCCCTGGACTGGCAGCATCAGCACTTTCTAGGAGTTGGTTAGAAATGCAGAGTCTTAGGCCCGTCCCAAACCCAGAGAGCCAGAATCTGCCTTTTAAGCAGCCCTGCAGGGGCCCTGTGTGCCCATCAAGGCTGAGAAGCTCTGGGCTCAAACGACCAAGAGGGAAGAGGTCAGCAATGGACAATGTCAGAGTCAGGAAGGTTCTAGGCTCTTGCGCCTGCTCCCCTATACTCCTGGAATTGGGAAAACATCCACTCAGTCCTTTTCTCCAGACACATTCCTTAATCCTGAGCACATATTTAGACTCAAATTACTGGCCAGGTCTCAGGGGCCACAAGAATGAGGAGTCAGACAAAATCTGCAGGAGAAAAAGGAGGCAGTGCGGCTGGGGGGGGGGGGGGGGGGGGAACACCAAACACGTCAGCTGCCTCTGCCATCTCCCTCTCTCTCAGGGTCAGTCCATAATTTAGCCACTTCCTGGGAGCTACCGTCCACAGTGCACTTCGGGAGCCTTCCTTACCCAGCACTGAAGGCGCGCCCTGCTTCCGGCTGCAGGGATCGGTGGAGCCCAATGCTTCTGCTTCACATCCACAGCGCAGTGGATTGAATAGCATCTGCCCAAAGTTCCCGTGGAACCCTTGTGACCTTGTTTGGAAACAGGATCTTTGCAGATGTCACTAGTTAAAGATCTCAAGATGCACTCAACATGGATTTAGGGTGGGCCCTAAGGCCAACAGCAGGAATCTTCCAAGAGGAGAGGACCCAGGGAGACACGGACACAGAGAAGACGTGAAGACAGAGGCGGAGACTGGAGGAACGGAGCCTCGAGTCAAGGAACGCCTAGCTAACTAGAGGTGGGGAGAGGAACAGAAGGACCCTCCCCTGGAGCCTTCGATGGGAGCACAACACACCAATGCCTCAATTTCAAACTTCCAGCCTCCAAAGCTAGGCGGGGATACATTTTTGTTTTATTTACTTATTTATTTATAATTTTTTAATGTTTATTTATTTTTGAGAGAGAGAAACAGAGTGCAAGCAGGTGAGGGGCAGAGAGAGAGAGGGCGACACAGAATCCGAAGCAGGCTCCAGGCTTCAGCACGGAGCCCAAGGCGGGGCCTGAACTCACAAACCTCAAGATCATGACCTGAGCTGAAGTCTGATGCTTAACCAGCTGAGCCACCCAGGCGCCCCAATATCTGTTGCTTTAAACCACCAAGCTGTGGTGCTTTGTTACAGCAGCCCCAGGAAAATGAATCTATGAGGATACCATGAGCACTCAGCTTCCAAGGCGATTGTGAGGACTAAGCAAGGTACTGTGTGGAAAACACTCAGCACAGCACCTTGTGCACGGTTTGTGCTCAACAAATATCAATGTCACTATCAATACTGCCAATTCCCTAGATCACGCTTCTGTGACTTATCTCTCTAAGGAAATTTTAAGTCCTTCTAAGGTAAGGACTCGGTACTCCTACAGTACCTGGTGCCCGGCTGAGTATGTAACTCTGACCCAAAAAGACTTGCTGGATTAGGTGTGGAAGGGGGTCCTGAGGGAGGCAAGGGTTCTTGGAGTCAGATCAGCCTGGGCCTAAGTGCCGGCTCAGTCACTTACAAGCTGGGTGATCTTGGGTAAATTCATTCACATGACGTCACATCTGCAACTTACAAACTGTCCTGCCTAATCTGCAGCTACTGTGAGGGTTCAAACATCATGCTAGCAATTTGGAAACAGGAAAAGAACTTCTGAACCCAGGAACCTAAAAGAACAGGACTGACAGAGGTAGGTGACCCTTCACAATTAGAAAACTGCTGGTAACTAGCAGAAATGAGACACAAATGCTAAATAGGACAGAAAAAGGTCTATAACATGCATGACAGTTCTATGAAATTGACAAAGTGAATATGAAGTTCTCTTAGGGAATAGTAAGAAAGGGATGAACCCGGTAGAAAAATGGACAAGATATAAGCAGATAATTCAGAGACAATATATAGGGGACCAATTAGTACATAGTATTATGTACTAATTAGTATATAAAATTTGTACCAATTAGTATATTAAAATTGTCAACTCCCCGAGGATCAAAGAAACCCAAATTAAAAGTTATGCTATGTCTTAACAGATAGGAAAAGTCTAAAAAATTAAAGATAACACTCACTGTCAGTGGAAATACTGGCAACTAAGTACTCACCCAGTCTTCCTAGAGAGGAGTCCCTGCCAGGGGGTACAGGGGTTCTTTGTGGGATGACGGAAATGTTCCAGAAGTAGCTAGAGTACAACATTGTGAATATACTAAAAACCAGCATTACATACCTTAAAATAGTGAAGTTTATGTTATGTGAATTATAGTTCAATAAAAATAAAATTGCAGAGCGCCGGGGTGGCTCAGTTGGTTAAGCGTCCAACTTTGGCTCACATTGTGATCTCATAGGTTGTGAGTTTGAGCCCCACATCGGGCTCTGTGCTGACAGCTCAGAGCCTGGAACTGGCTTTGGATTCTGCGTCTCCCTCTTTCTCTGCCCCTCCCCTGCTCATGCTCTGTTTCTCTGTCTCTCAAAAATACACATTAAAAAAAATTTTTTTTAAATAAAATAGCAAAAACACAGTTGGACCAGATTTAGCGCACGGGCCATCGTTTGCTAGCCCCTGTTCTAATGGAGAAAGTGAGTCTTGGTCCCTTCTGTTGCCCACGGCCGGCCGGTACCGGACACAAACGAGCCTCTCAGGGCATGTCTGCTGAATGCGTCACTGGGGAAGGGTCAACCGTGGGAATGCTACTTGCCCCGGAAACACGCACCTCCTGGCATTAGAGGGCTCGCCTCTCAGCAGGCCGCACCTCTGAGGATGCCTGACACAGTGAGGAAAATCCTCACCACGGCCAACACAGCCCACACTCTCCGGTCCTTGCTTCCTGGGGCTGCTCTCACAGAGTACCCCAAAGTGGGCAGCCTAAAACAACAGAGGTCCATTCTCTCACAGCGCGGGAACTCAGAGGTCTGAAATGAAGGAGTCAGCAGGCTTGATTCCTCTGAAAGGTCCCCAGGGAGACAGCATCCCCTGCCTCTCTCGTAGCTTCTGGTGGTCGCCAGCAACCACGGGCACTCTTGGCGTGTAGCTGGAGCACTACAATCCCTGCCTCCATTATCATGTGGCATGCTCCCTGCGTGTCTGTGTCCGACTGTCCCGCTTCTTGTAAGGATACCAGTCACTGGAACAGAACCCACCCCAATCCAGCATGGCCTCATCTTAACTCAATCACATCCGCAAAGGCTCTTATCCCAAATATGGTCACATCCACAGGGACCCAGGATTAGGACTTGAACATACCTTTTCTGGGAGACACAATTTAACCCACAACAGCCATGTAGCCTAATCACCACCTCATGCACAACACCCCGGCTACACTGGTCTTCTCCCAGTTCCTCAAGTGCCAGATCCGTTTCCACCTCAGGGCCTTAGCATTTGCTATTCCCTCTGCCAGGAATACTCAGCCCACATGGCCAGCTCCTTCTCATTCCATAGGTCTCTGCTCAAAACACTATCACCACAAGGAGACCACTGTGGCCCCCCAGGAAGAGTAGCCTCCTTCCTGACACACTCTTTAAAACACCCCATTTTATTCTCTTTATAGGTATTATCCCTGGGACACCTTGATGGCGCAGTTAAGCATCTGACTTCGGCTCAGGTCATGATCTCGCAGTTCGTGGGTTTGAGCGCCGTGTCGGGCTCTGTGCTGACAGCTCGGAGCCTGGAGCCTGCTTTGGATTCTGTGTCTCCCTCTCTCTGCCCCTCTCCCATTCATGCGTGCATGCGCGCGCTCTCTCTCTCTCTCAAAATTAACATAAAAACATTACAAAAAATAATTATTATCATTATCTGAACCTACCTTACTTGTTTTTGGATTTTCCATCTTCCTCTGACCCCCACCCCCACCTAGATGAATTTAAGCGCTAGGAAACAGGAGTGGTTGTGATGTCAAACACATGACCAGAAATCATTGGAGACTCTTCCCTTCAAAAAGTAGAGCCCAATTCCACCACCCCCCCCACCTTGAAAGTGGAGCCAGACTGAGTGACTCGCTTTTAATGAACAGAATATGGCAGAAGGGAGGTCATGTGACTCACGAGGCTAGGTGGGCCAGAGAAAGGATGGCACCTGCCTGGCTTGCTCCCGCTGGCATCACTTGCGCTGGGGAAAGCCAGTGCCATGTTGCAAAGACAGAGTCAAGGGGCTCTGGAGAGAGGCCCCCGTGGAGAGGAACACACCCGCCAAGCATACGGGTGACCACCTTAGAAGCAGACACTTCAGACAA
This sequence comes from Suricata suricatta, assembly GCF_006229205.1. Taxonomy (NCBI): domain Eukaryota; kingdom Metazoa; phylum Chordata; class Mammalia; order Carnivora; family Herpestidae; genus Suricata; species Suricata suricatta. Next base: position 75,709,462 of record NC_043713.1, on the reverse strand, counting down.
CTTCAGCCCTCCCAATGAAGTCTTGCCACTGAGACCCAGGAACCACGGAGCCAAGACAGACCATCCTCACTGTGCCCTGTCTGAATTCCTGGCCCACAGAAATCATAAGATAAACAAATGATAGTTTTTAAGGCCATTAAGTCTGCAGGTGTTTGTTACGTAACAGGAGATTGCTAATATATGAACCACGTACTTCTTTTCACTGTTCCACCTCCGGTGCCTAGAAACTGTGCCTGGCATACAGCAGGTGCTTAGTCAGGACTCATCAAGTGGGAAAGAGCTTGGAGGAGAACCAAGAAGCTTGGTGAGGCATCTTTAAAGTTTGAAAGGAAGGAGATACAAAGCAAAAGAAAAGAAACAGAATTCGGTTCACTGCGACATCTTGGGATTTCTTTTCCAAAAGGTTCTCTCGGAATAAAGGAAGACAGGTGGACCCGACCCCGGAACAAGGCAAGCCGGACTCACTGATCTGTACCACACAGCTGGCTCCCAACTCCGGCCCCACTATGTGGCTCCCAACACACTTGAACTTCTTGCCATCTGACAGCTGGGACTGGTTCAGCATCGCCACCCCCAGCTTCGACGTCCCCACGACCACACCTCCTGGCTCTTCGGTCCAGAGGAAGTCCGGGTCCGGGTATCCCCCGTCCCAGCGGCAGGTGAGCTGCAGCGTGAGCTGTCCTTGTGACGTCTCTGCCCGGCACTGAGGGGCTGACGGAGGGGGGGCTGCAAAACAGCAGAGGACGTGGGCTTAATCACGGACTCTCAGATCAGCCACTGCGCTGGCCCTAAGGATTACCGAACCAGTGTGTCTGAGACACAGTCCTGCTCAGTTAGTGTGCCCCGAAGCAGCTCCTTGGCACAAATCAGTGCATGACAATAGTCCGGGTTTCCTCTGCGGAGTGTTCAGTCTCCCAGGATGGGGGTCTCATTCATCTGTGCAATTCTCACTAGCTACAATGACCCTTCGATGTGGCGATTTAAATTTAAAATTAATTACGTTACACATTTAGTCCTTCCATCCCACACCCACATTTCAAGGGCTCGGTAACGAGACGTTGTGGGTGGCTACTGTATCGGACCACAAAGAATAGAACATTTCGATCATCATTAAAAGCTCTACTGGAAGCACCGGTCCCCGGGGGGGAGGGGGAAGGGGGTTACATGTGGGATCCTCCCCCACCCTTAACATATCCTTCCTTTTTACCCCGAGCAGGTGTGCAGACGTTATTAAGGACAAATAAACATTTAGCAAGTTACAAACCTGTAAATGTAACGTAACCCATGTCTTAATAGCTATAATGAAAATTCACATATGTATATTGTGCATGCAGTCTATATGTATATTATATTATGTATTAAACCTATATTAGCAGGTTTTATACATTTGATATAATATGCATAAATAGAAATAAATTTGGATCTTACATGGATGGGTACGTACATGTCATCTACAAGAGAAATTATCAATAATATACTAAAATGATGAGTACAGTATTCTTTTTTTCTTTCCACTCATGTTTCCTCTAATAAGCACACAGGACTTCATCTACAATAAATGCCATTCATGACAGAGAACACAGAGACTTCTAAAGGCTCTGAATAACGTATGAATGAAGTAAGGTGTTATTATCCTGTTCACTAATTTGCTGTCCTGATGCACACCTTCATTAGGAGAGGTTATGAGTACACTCTACTTGTCCACAGTGGTGTTCACCCAAGAAATTTGTGCTCTCCCCTCCACAAGAAAGGTTCGCGAACCGCTGGTTCCTAACAGTGCTAGTGGGCCCGAGGTCATGCACAGAATGAGGCTGGTTCAAATGCGTACACAAACAGGTCATCCTTTCATGCAGTGGGGTATCAACACCAGCATCCAAAGGATGAACCTTGAACACATAATGCTAAGTAAGAGAAGCCGGTCACGAAAGGCCATGTTGGAGGGAGTCCACTGATAGGACACATCCAGAAGAAGCAAACGCACAGAGACAGAACACAGATGGGTGGCCAGCGGATGGAGAAGACAGGAGGTAGTGACTAAGTAGTCACTGCTCCGCGGGGATGGGATTTCCATTTGGGGTGATGAACATGTCTGAAACTACACCGAGGTGACGGTTGCACAACGCTGTGAATGTACCAAATGCTGCGGAGTTGGACATGTTTAAATGGTTGCTCTGTACTTTCACCTCAACTAAAAAAAAAAAAAAAGCAAGCATTAGGCTTGGCATTAGTTTCCTTCTGTGGCTCACAGGGACTCTCCTGTCCCACCCCTTAGCAGCAAGCTTCCAGCAGTGACTCCTCTCGGACACACACCCTGGGTGTGTCCACGTGTGCAGAGGGAACGGCTGAGGCACGTTAGGACCCGTGCAGCAGACACGCCTTTGTAGACAAGAGGACAAACACGCAGGTCACAAAGGGGCGAGCTGAGGACACCGGGGAGGGACTGCCTCTTACTCACAGTAGACCAGGAGCTCGGTGGTCACCTTCCGCTGTCTCCCACTGAGCATGTTCGTGGCCAAACAGGTGTAGTTTCCTTGGAGGTTTGGTGACATGAGCAGCAGAATGAAGCTGCTGACCGTCAGGTTGTTTCCAAAGGGCTCCGGGCTGGAATCGGGGGCCCGGAACTGCCACTCCACCGTCGGTGCAGGCCAAGAGCTACTGCTGCAGCTAAAGTCCACCTGGGAGCCTCTGGCCGCATAGAGGGTCCCATTGGGGAGCGTGCCGGTGCTGGAGATATTGACCTCGACCTCATAGGGACCACCTGGGAACAACAGGGGCAACGGGAAAAGTATTCATTACTTGAAAAAAATGTGTTTTTTAACGTTTATTTTTGAGAGAGACTGAATGCGAGCAGAGGAGGGAGGGGCAGAGAAAGGGAAACACAGAATCTGAAGCAGGCTCCAGGCTCCGAGCTGATGCACAGAGCCCAAGGTGGGGCTCAAATCCATAGACTGTGAGATTGACCTGAGCCAAAGTTGGACACCTAACCGACTGAGCCACCCAGGCGCCCTAGTTTTCATTACTTACAAGTTAACTTGAGGGGCACCTTGGTGGCTCAGTTGGTTGAAAGGCTGATTTTGGCTCAGGTCATGATCGCACAGTTCATGGGTTCGAGTCCGGTGTGGGGCTCTGGGCTGACAGCTCAGAGCCTGGAGCCTGCTTTGGCTTCTGTGTCTCCCTCTTTCTGCTCCTCCCTCTACCACTCCGGTTCTGTCTCTGTCTCTCAACAATGAATAAAGGTTAAAAAATTTTTTTCTCATTAAAAAAAAAAAAGTTGACTTGAGCTCCTTACCAGATCTAACAGACACAGAAATATTCAGGAAGCAACCACTGAGGATGTCAAAAGCTATCGAATACTTACTATGTGATAAACGTGATGCTTAAATGCGCTTCTGCATTCTAATCCTGATATAAATATCCATTTATTGGAGGGGGGAGCTTCAATTCTTGCAGGAAAGGGGAAAATGCAAATCGCTCCTTTTCAAAACCACTGGTGAGTGGAAGACTAACTACCTGTGCATTAAAGAGCTAACACGGCCAAGTGCTTTCCTTAAAAAGGCCCGCTTGCAAGGTTGGCCTTGGCTGGCGACCGGAATCTGGCTTTCGGGGGGGTTTCGCCAATTCCAGAACTGAGAGAGGGAGGCTCACAGGGCCTGAACCATTTGTACAAACAGCGTGGTCTGTGCTGTACTCCTGCTCCCCGAGAGTCCGGGACTTGGGTGCGCGCTGGGCAGAGGGCGCCCACGTGACTCGCCCCCAGTAAGAGTCCAGCGTGCTGCCTGTCACATGGGCTTGCCCACACATTTCACACATGCTACCACAACTCGTTCCTGGAGGAGTTAAGCGTGTTCCGTGGGACTCCCCTGGAGAAGGAGTGGTGGAGGCTTGCTCCTGGTTTTCCTTGGACTTGACCCCACGTGCCTTCTTCCGTTTGTTGATTTTGCTTTGTATCCTTTCGCTGTAATAAGGCAAATGACAAGCTGAGTCCTGTGAGTTCTCCCAGAGAAATCACGGAGCCTGGGGGTGGGCTGGGGGACTCTGAGCACAATTTCACACCGAAATGCAGGAAACATCGGTTCCAAGCCCAACCCTGGACGCTATTTACTAGCTGTGTGACCTTGGGAAAATTACTTGATCTCCATAGCCTCCATTTCCACATCTGTAAAATGGGGGCAAAGCCAGAACCCATGGCAGGGAGGAGCTATGGTGACAGTTCAAGCAGCACAGTAGAGAACGCAGAACAGTGCTGGTCAGGTGGGAAATGCTGGGTCTTCTCTGGGTCCCCCTTACGTTTCTGAACTTTCTTATCTCCAGAAATGCCCTCCCGTGGCTGGTGCCCAGTGCATCCAAGCTGCCGCATCTCTTTTGACGGAAAGAATATATTTAACACCTATTTATACTAAAGTCATTTAGTGTGTTACCTCTCCCCCTTTCAAAAAGAAAAATCCTAGAAGAGCAATGCTTAACCAAAGGAATAAATCCGTGACTACAGAATTTGAACAGAAATAGGCCATTGGGAAAAATTATTCCGGGGAGGAAAAAGCTCTCCCAGAGTCCCTTAAAGTACAACATCTATTTCACCTATGTCTGAGGCCATCGGATGAGTCTAGAAATTGTGCATTTCTGGGGCACCTGGGGGGGCTCAATCTGTTGGGCGTCTGACTTCAGCTCAGGTCATGACCTCGCAGATTGCGGGTTTGAGTCCCACGTCAGGCTCTGTGCTGACAGCTCGGAGCCTGGAGCCTGCTTCGAATTCTGTGCCTCCCTCTCTCTCTCTGTCCCTCCCTTCCTCACAACCTGTCTCTCTCTCTTAAAAATAAACATTTAAAAAAGAAAGAAAGTGTTTCCTATGACAGAATTCTTGACAATAGCCTTCTGGCCCCCCAGAGTTTCACTGATTTGCTGTCATCTCCCAGAGAAGGTCTGTTTTAAACGCGATGCCATTAGTATGGGAGGTACCACTTACTGTTGCTGGCTAGTTGGTTAGGTATGCAGACCAACAGGTAACAGGGTGTGCCCACAGTTGGCAGGCATCCAACTAAACAGAGGGTACCTCTGTAGCCCTGACAGCCAAAGCCCATGCCAGCAAAGAGGTAGTGTGTCACACTGGAAGGCTGAGTCTTCTCCCTTGTGGTCTGGAGGGCCATCAGTGGCCTAGAAGGGACAGTATGAACCCTCAGAAACTGGGAGGGGCTTTTGACCAGCACAGTTCTCACCAAGAAACAGAGTTGGATACAGGGACTGGATGAGGATTAGAAAACGAAATCAAACGAAAGAGCCTGAAGGGCCTCCTGAATGCGGTATTCAGAGGTTACAGCTCACCTATAAAGCCCTTGGGTTCAGGCCGCTTTCTCAGTTAAAGCTGACGCCATCTTGATTCCCTGGGGTTCTTCCCCTGCTCTGACTTTACTACAAAGAAGGAGGTGCCCGTTTCCTTCCTTCCACCGCTCTCTGCACCCACTTGATAATTTATTCCCAATCAGAAACCACCAGCCCTTTTTGCTTGCAGGGTGAGGGTGGCAATCACTCAAAGAGAAAGGGAGCTGGGGGAGGAAACAAACATAAAACAGCCTATAAATAAAAATAACAGAGTGGTTACAAAGGCTCAGCATCTTACGGAGGCCTTGGTGATTGGAGCCTGAGTTCTCGGCTCTTTCTTGGATGGATGCCTTCACCTACACTGAGCTAGGCCCGTCCTCTGAATTCACAGACCTGGTGTAAATCCTCCTGCTGCTTACAGACAGACAACCTTGGGCAGGTGCCCATCCTTCTCATTCTCTTGCCTTTCCTATGAAATGAAAAGAACAGTAATAACATCTATGACTGGGTTACTGACCCAAAAGGACAATTCAAGCAGAAGACTTAACCTGGCGTTTGACTTTGGTCAATACTCTATGTTACCTGATACTATTACCAATAGTATCCTTGCGGATAGATTCAACAGGCATCAGCAAATGGAGGCCCACTATCTGTTTTGTACAGATGAGTATATGTAATTGATTTGATGAGAGAGAATGTTAAATTTGAATCCCAAAGGAGTTTATTTTTCTCATTACACTATACTACAAAAAAAGTATTCATTTATTATTATACTTTGAATTTTACCAATTAAAAAATGTGGAAATGTGTTTTCACTCCTGTTTTGTACGTTTTTAGTTTATCAGTGGGCCAGAACATCTAAAATATTCACCATCTGGCCCTCTACAGAAAAAGTTTGATTTCTGTTCTAGAACAACATACCGGGGCCACTGCCTTCCTCTTCTCTGCTAACATCTTTTTTTTTTTTAATGTTTATATTTGAGAGAGAGAGAGCAAGAGTGTGAGTGCGGGGGTGGGGGGAACAGAGGATCTGAGGTGGGCTCTGCGCTGACAGCAGTGCCCGATGTGGGGCTCGAATTCACAAACCATATCATGACCTGAGCCAAAGTCAGACACTCAACCAACTGAGCCACCCAGACACCTCTCTGCAGACATTCTTGATGTGGAAACCCACTTCTTTCCTCCCCCTCCACCCCTATAACCATAGCTTGTCCAGTCAAGGGTCTCAAAGGGTTGACTTAACAACTCAGGGACCCACAAAATGGGAGATTTCCATCTCAGTGTCTTGGGTTCCCTGCCAATTGGAGGAGTGATCTTCAGGCATTTGCTCTTCATTCCAGTATTTTGATTTGAAAATGACCTAAGAATAGGGGCACCTAGGTGGCTCAGTCAGTTCAGCATCCAACTTTGGCTCAGGTCATGATCTCACGGCTTGTGAGTTTGAGCCCCGCGTTGGGTTCTGGGCTGACAGCTCAGAGCCTGGAGCCTGCTTCCAGTTCTGTGTCTCCTTCTCTGTCTGCCCCTCCCCTGTTCACACGCAGTCTCTCGTATGTGCATGCTCTCTCTCTCTCTGTCAAAAATAAATTAAAAACATTAAAAAAAAATGACCTAAGAATATACCGGGTAGTCTCTGATAATCAGTGGGCATACCTATCATTCTAGAGTAGGGTAAGATCCTTGGGAAAACTCAGAGATGGTTTTGATACCACTTTCGGAGACCGAACATACAGACCTATGTGACAACCCCACTGCCTCCCGATTTCCCTAGCGACTGCTAGTCCCGTCCACAAAGCTGGAACCCAGAGATCTTCATCTTCGTATCAGGACGCCTCTCTGCTTCAGAAGAGTTCGGAAAGACTCAAGTTAATCACATTCCAGGCAAGGATCCTCCGTTTCTGAAAGGGGCCAACAATGCTGCCTCAGCTTGCCCCACCCACTCTTGCCCTGGGACCTTGTCAGGAGGCACAGTGTCCCCGCCCGCATCATAGAAAGAGCGAGAACAGATTGGCTCAATTAGCCAGGGAACATGGGACTTTCCTGAGGCCTCTTTCCTGGATGTCTGGGCCGGTGGCTGCTTCACTTGCTAGGCAAGAATGCTCCCCATCCCCCAAACCCCGGCTGAGTCCAAAGAGTCTGGGAGGTTGATACAAACCAGCTTCCTCGCTGTCCATGTGCCATTGGCTCATATGTTCCCTCAACACTTGCTTGGCCTGAGAAAAACAGACGCCGGGCGAGCCTGGCACCATGTACCTGAGATCTGACTGTGGCTCCCGTGGGCTTATCTGATCGCACGGCCCCCCAGTGCATGAGAGTCCGTATCTTTAAAGAGGAACAAAGTCTAGTGGAATGTGTTAAGCTCTCTGCTACCTTGCTCATCTCTCCAGCCTTCCTGCAGAGAAACACACAGGAGTTCTACCCTCACACCCACCCCAATTTGGAGGCAGACGAGGATGGGTAAGTCAACAAAATAAATACCCGTGGCAGCCGTGAACTGCTCTGGACTAAGGGATGTCTGTATTCTCGGGAGCACTGGTCCCGATCTGGAGGGCAAGGCTTTTCAACTGCACCATTAAATTAACAAGTAACAGGGGCACCTGGGCGGCTCAGTCGGTTAGGCGTCCGACTTCAGCTCAGGTCATGAGTGATCTCGCGGTTCATGAGGTCGAGCCCTGCATCAGGCTCTGTGCTGACAGCTCAGAGCCTGGAGATGCTTTGGATTCTATGTCTCCCTCTCTCTCCCCCTCCCCTGCATGGACTCTGTCTCTCTCTTCTCTCTCAAAAAATAAATAAACATTAAAAAATTTTTTAGAATCCTGGGTGTTGTATGGAAACCAATTTAACAATAAATTATATTAAAGTAAATACATAATTAAATTTATTTTATTTTTTTAATTAATTTTTTTAACATTTATTTGTTTCTGAGAAACAGAAAGACAGAGTATGAGCAGGGGAGGGGCAGAGAGAGAGGGAGACACAGAATCCGAAGCAGGCTCCAGGCTCTGAGCTGTCAGCACAGAGCCCAACACGGGGCTTGAACCCACAAATTGTGAGATCATGACCCGAGCCGAAGTCACTCAACTGACTGAGCCACCCAGGTGCCCCTAAAAAATTTTAAATTAACGAGTAATAGTATGGTCTTTCATCCTGAGACAAACGACAAGGTCACTTTGCAGTGCCTATCCGAGCATATTAAATCACTCCAGGCTTATAGAAAAGCTGACTCCCTGGAAGGCAGAGGAACCAAATGCCGCCTCATCAATAGGCAGAGATCCAAACAGTAAGGAGGGAGACGCGACGGGCTCCCCAGTCAGCTTTGTGTCTAGAACACCTGTCCACTCACACACTCGGACTCCCAAACAGCAACTCGTCCCATCTCAGAATTTGCTTTCCTAGCTTCCGAGGCCATGCTAGAACATTTCCAAACTTTCCTCCTTAAGGGACTAAGTTATCATCCACCTCACTGAAAAGACAGGAGAAGCAAGCAAGATGTGGACCTGCAGAGTCCCTGACCCACGGCAGGTCCCGTTCAAAAGGCTTGGATATGAGCGGATTACCGGGAACCTGAGCTGCATTCTTCCCCCAGGAACCCGTCACCTGCCTGACCAGTTGGTTCAGGTAACACGAACCAAGTGCGAATCGCGGGCCCAGCTCTGTGCTGAGGGCCGTGTGTGTACATGTCACAGATGCGTGCAGTCAATCTGTGCCTCAGTTCCACTGCTATCCCTGATCCGCACGTGACAAAACTGAAGCCAGAGATGTGCCAGTGATTTCCCCGAGGCCACGAGGCCACCAGCCAGCAGCGCCTGAATTTGAACTTAGGCAGCTGCTGTGTGCTCTTAGCCCCTCAGCAAGACCATGGCCCTTTCAGAAACAGCCGTTGGATCAAACCTAATCCATATTCCAAAATCTTCCATGGAAAATGAGGGCTGAGTCCAATCTGAGATGTCAAGGCCTCCCGTTCAGGCACTGTCTGAGGAGGAGCGGGAAGGGGTTCCCGATGCCTACAGGGGTCTGGTGTCTGTCTGGGTTTCTCCTGGGACGGGAGCAAGACCTGGGATTCTGGAGGGTTCTGGTATGTGTGGAACAAGAGGACATCTGTGCTACAGTCTGCATGTTCATATCCCCACAACTCACGTTCAGACCTAATCCCCGGTATGATGGTTTTTGGAGATGGGGCTTTTGGGGGAGGAGATGAGGTCCTAAGAGTAGAGTCCTCACGAATGAGACTGGCGCCCTTCTGAGGAGAGACCCCAGAGAGGTTGCTTTCTTTCTCTCTCTCTCTCTCTCTCTCTCTCTCTCTCTCTCTCTCTCTCTCTCTCTCTCTCTCTCTCTCTCCCCCTGACCCCCTGCCAAGTGAGGACACAATGAGAAGACTTTATCTATAAATCAGCAAGCCTCCCGACACTGGATCTGCCAGCACCTTGATCTTGGACGTCCCGGCCTCCAGAACTCCCCGAAGTGTTTGTCGTTGAAACCGCCCAGCCGAGGTGACTTTTGTTACAGCAGCCCAAACCAAGACAGTCTGTGTCCTCTTGTCACAAACGAGCCCACACCAGTTGGGGACACTGTTTGTCTCCAAATGAAGAAGCGTCCATACTACGAATCACATCACAGTTAACTCGGGAAGCCCCAAGAGCCATTTGCATTTAGGGATTCTTTTGAAATGTAAGTTCACAGTCATCATAAAGAGACCTTGCATGTATCTCTCTACAGGGCAATAATGAAACAAATTCACCCTCCAGGGAACTTAGCCAATGATTAATCAATGTCAGATAAAGTCATCATAAACTGGAGGGAGTGATGCTAATTTTTTAAGAAGCAACAAGCTGTACTGCCTTCTTGCTCGGGGGTCAGAAGAGAAGATACTTATTGAGGAGACCGACAGGAGAAGTTATTAATGACCGGCAGCTGGAGTGAACTGCCCATCGGTGCACGGTGAGAGCTAAACAGAGCCGGGCCAAGGTGGGTGACATTTTTAACACACCCACATTCCTTCCGGGCAATTCAGCAGTTCAACCGTGGTGTCTCCAGACACAAAAATCTTGTGCTCCCAAGTCCTATAACCCTCAAGAGTTGGCGGGAATCTTAAAGACCATCGGATAAACCTAGAAGTATCCCTTGAAGCCTTGCTTGTCCTCATCCTCCATTTCTAATCCCCCCGCCCACCCCCCCGAAGGTCTACCTCCAAAGTAGCCTGGAGCTGTGCATTGTCACCAAGGCCGCTGCCACCACCGTGGTTCTGGCCACCAACATCTTGTGCCTCCAACTGGCTTCCCCATCTCTATCTGTCCTTCCCGAGATCACGCACATTCCACACGTGTAAGTGAAATAATGCCACACACATGCTTAAAGCTCCAGAAGTTGCCTCTGGCATCCAGAATGGCCACAACAAAAATCTCAATTCCTTGACAGGTGTATTGGTTTCCTGGGGCTGCCTTTACCAAGGGCCACGAACTAGGTGGCTTAAAGTAACAGACGTGGATTCTCTCACAGTTTCGGAGGCCAGAAGTCTGAAATTGAGGAGTCCGGAGGGCAGCTCTAGCTCCAAAGGGTCCAGGGGACCAGGGGAGACTCCTTCCTCGCTTCCTCCCCAGCCTCTGCTGCGGGCCATGGGTCCCTGACATTCCTTCCCAGCTATGTCCTCACTTTCTGCCTCTGTCGTTAGGCGAGGTTCTCCTTGTGTGTCTCTGTATTTTCCTTTTCTCAGGGCGATACCAGTCAGTTTGGGTTAGGGCACACCCTAATGACCTCATCTGAACATGATTTCATCTGCAAAGACCCTACTTCCAAACAAGGCCATATTCACAGGTACCAGGAGTTAGGGGTTCAATATTGGAGTGGGGGGGGTATATAATTCAACCCATAACACAAGTCCTACTGGGCCCCACCTCACGTGTCCCACGCCCTCACACACTGGGCTCGAACCACACCAGCCTTGTCTTGTGAGCACATGCACCACACTCAACTCACCTTGCACTGGATGTGTTCTGCCTGGATCACTCTGATCTTTGCATGACTGGCTCCTACTTATCATTCAGCTTAAATGTCACTTCCTCTAAAAGGTTCTCTCTGACCTCCCCCTATTTTTTAAAATGTTTTATTTTTGAGAGAGACAGAAATGACGGAGCGTGAGTTGGGAAGGGGCAGAGAGAGGGGGATACACAGAATCCGAAGCAGGCTCCCGACTCCCGGCTCCAAGCTGTCAGCACAGAGCCTGATGCAGGGCTTGAACTTGTGACCCTCGAGATCATGACCTCAGCAGAAGTTGGCTGCTTAACCAACTGAGCCACCCAGGAGTCCTGTATCCCTAATGTAAAGTGTTTTGGGGACACTTGGGTGGCTAAGTTGGTCAAGTGGCCGTCTTCAGCTCAGGTCATGATCTCAAGTGTCACAAGTTCAAGCCCTGTGTCGGGCTCTGCACTGACAGCTCGGAGCCTGGAGCCTGCTTCAGATTCTGTGTCTCCCCCTCTCTCTGCCCCTCCCCAACTCATGCTCCATCTCTCTGTCTTTCCAAAAACAGGTTTTTTTTTAACAAATAAATAGAAATAAAGTGTTTCAGAGAATGACCCAGCCTCGTTTCTCTGCATAGCCCTCGTCACTGTGATATTGCCCGATGCTTTTTTGTACTTGCTTATTGTCTGTCTTTCCTCCCCCCCCCCCAGGTGTCAGCTCATGAGGGCAGGGGCCTTGTCTGTCCTGTTCATTCCTGTGTCCAGCAGCTTGAACAGTGACTGACACTGGACTTTCAATCAATCTATGTTGAATAAAGAAATAAGTAAATCATTTTACAGATGAGGAGACTAGGGAGCAGTAGTAAAGTGATCACACATATATTTCTCCTACACTATTCATCCTGGATCTAGAACATGGATACCGGCCAAAACCAGTAAACAGCACACTGTCTTTGTAAAGGGCTATCGAGTACATATCCTGGGCTCTGCAGGCCATATGATCTCAACTCTGCCGTGGCAGCACCAAAGGAAGTCAGAGGTAAGACGTAAATGGATGAGTGTGGCTGTGTTCCAATAAAACTTTATTTATGGCCACTGGAATTTCATGTAATTTTTACATGTTACAAATATCATTCATCTTTTGGGTTTTTCCCCCCAACCATTTAAAGATGTAAAAAATATTCATAGCCTGCAGGCCAGATATGGGTCACAGATATGGCCATGGTTTGCCAAGCCCTATTCTAAATTCATGCGTGTGTATCAACAGAAAAGATACTGTTTTCAGAAAGCGCGGTATGTAATATAATAGGAGCTCAGATCCAGCCCTGTCGTCAGCACTATGACCTAGAAGCACCATGCCTAACAGGGTACCTAATGCATTATCCCCAGTTAAAAAATAAGGAAAACTAAGGATCAGAGATAGTGAGCTGTTTACTCAAGGTGGCATAACCTTAGGATTGGAAGTCAGGCAAGACTCACTCCATCATGTTATACTCTGACTCTGGTGCATAATAAAATGATATTAAACAGCAAGGATGATACTAACAGGCTGAAAGTAATCGCTAACTAATCTGCCAGGAGCCATCAACAGCACTTTATCTAGATGAACCGGATCTAGTTCTCATAGGAATTCCTTCTGTCCCCATTTTACAGATAAGGAAATCCAGGTGTGAGAGGTCACTCAGCGAGCAGGAAGCACAGCCCAGGTTGAAACCCAGGCATCCATCCCAAAGCCCTCCTCCCTCCCGTCCAAGGCCCCCAGCGCCTGCCCAGCCAGTCACAGTCTCCCGCCATCGCACTTACGGGCCACGCGCAGCCACGCTCGGAACGACCGCGTCTCATTCAGGACCTCCCGGCAGGTGTAGTTCCCCTCGTCCCGCAGGGTCAGCGCCTCGATGTGCAACGAGCTGGCATCGGCCAGAGAGAAGCGCTGCTCGGCCGGCTGGAAGCTGGAATTGGAGGACAGGAGGAAGACAGGCTCCGAGTCATTCCGGTACCAGGTCACAAGGCCCCTTGGTCCCGAGATGTTGCCACAGTGCAGAGTTACGTTCTCGTGGACCTCTCCGATGACCAGAGCCTCTAATCCTGCACAAGGAAAGGTCAGGCCGTTACTACATTTCTTCATCTCTGAACTCCCTCCCTCGTGCACAATCTCTCTGCATTAAAATTTTTTTTTTAAATCAGGTGTGTGTTTTTAAGAAGCAGAGCCTCCAGTCCGTGGGGATGACTGACCAGTGCTGATGTTAATGAGCCTGTGGCCAATGGTAATTGCAGAGACAGCCCCAAGATGCCCCGCCCACCACGATCAGTGCCCTTCACCACAAGACCGCACTGCCCTCCCACCCAGACGCTCTCCGCTGGGCCACGTGGCTGGCTCCGGCCAATAAGACGTTAGCAACGTGATGCGCGCAGAGGCTTAAAAAGCACTGGTATGATGCGGACTGCTCACCCTCACGCCTGCCAGCCTGCCATCGCCTTGAGAAGGACATGTCCAGGTTAGGTCCCAGAAGGAAGATGAAAGCTACGTGTGCTGACTCCAGTGGTCCCAATCACCTGGGCTGAGGCCATTCCATATCAGCCTTGAGCCACTGAGTTGATGCCCCAACCTGTGAGTGAGCCCAGGCAAGATCGGCAGAGCTGACTAACCCCAGCCCTTGAGCAGTGAGCACTTACTGTCATTTTGTGATTATTACGCGGCATCACTGTGGCGACAGAGAACCAATACAGAACCCAAGTGGTTTTATTTGCCTAGAAATCCAGAAGGGATGGAAGCAAGAGGGTCTGGGCTTTGTTCCCACATTCCTCTCTGCATCTCAGGTGCAAATGACCCTGTAGTCAAAGCTCTCTCACAGCTCCAACTTTGGGCCTGTCCTGTGCTAGGAACTGGGGAGCCAGGGACAGGCAAAATGGAGGGAGACCTCCAGGATCTCACAGGCCAGTGGGGAAAAGAGAAAATAAACTGGCAATCACAATATAGTGTGATAAGTCCTATGACAGGGCTTCCAGGAAGGGGCTCCTAAGTCCAGCTCGGGTGACTGCCAGGGAAGCCTTTCTCCAGGAGGCCACACTGAGATCTGATGGGCAGGTAGGAATTAGCCAGGTAGGGGCAACAGTGCGTTCCTAAGCCCAGCCAGACCAGCAGGAGCGGCTGCAGGGCAGCAGCTCTGTTAGAAATGCAAATGATCAGGACCCGCCCCAGAACATTTAAATCAGATAAATCACCCATCTAGGGGTGGAGGCGGAAGGTAGCAGGCTGCAGTTTCACAAGCCCTCCAGGTGATTCTGAGGCTCACTCATGGTTGCTAAGGGCCACTGATCCGGCACAGACTGTCACCAGGTAACCGGAAGCTAACGCAGCCCATTTTGCTGAGAAGTGTGGAAACTTTCCAGCCCCCTCGACAGTCAACACCCAAATCCAGAGAGGCCACAGGCACAGGAATAATCGGTAGAATCTGTGAGGACTCTCTGACTCACACTGTCACATTCAGTGGAGGAGAAAAGTGTGATGCCAAGAAGGAAAGTGGGCTAACTCCAAGTCCTGCGGTGAGAAGGCAGCAGGGTGGGACCAGAAGCTAGACTTCTCGCCATCCTCTAGCATGTTCTCTTTCCGCCACCTCACGGGCTTCTAAAGTATGTGAGTTTACGGGATTTGCGAAAGGTGGTAACTCATCACAAAGCAAATTGCCTTTGACCACAGAACCGGGACAACTGAATAAAGGTAGACCCCTTACCTCACACCATAAATGAAAAAGTAACTCAATGGACCACAGATCTAAATGTAAGAGCTAAAAGTATACCATGCTTAGGAAAGAAAATAAAAGAATAAATCTTTGTCACTCTGGGTTAAGCAATGGTTTCTCAGGACACTAAAAGCACAAATGATGAAAGACAAATGGATAGATTGGACTTCGTCAGAATTAAACACTCTGGGCATCCAATGACACTATCCAGAAAGTGAAAAGACAATGTACAGACTGGGAGAAAATACATGCAAATCACCTATCTGATAAGCGGTTTGTATCCAGAACATATAAAGAACTCTCGGAATCCAACAATAAAAAGATAAATGATACAGTTTATTATTTGGGCAAAGGATCTGAATAGACATGTATCCAAAAAGATCTACAAAAAGCACATGAGAAGATGCCAGCCATCGGTCACTAAAGAAACACAAATCAAGGGGCACCTGGATGGCTCAGTGGGTTAAGCATCCGACTTTGGCTCAGGTCATGATCTCACAGTTCATGGGTTCGAGCCCCACATCGGGCTCTAAGCTGATCGCTCAGAGCCTGCAGCCTGTCTCAGGGTCTGTATCTCCTCTCTCTGCCCCTCCCCTGTTCATGCTCTGTCTCGCAAAAATAAATAAAATGTAAAAAAAAAAAAGAAATGCAAATCAAAACCACAGTAAGGTACCTACCGCTTCAGACCCACTAAAATGGCTGAAACCAAAGAGAATAGCAAATTAACAAATACTGGCAAAGATGCAGAGAGACTGGAACCCTTCTGCGTTGTCAGGAGGGTTCTTAAACGGTGCAGCAACTTTGGAAAACAGGTTGGCATTTCCTCACGAGGTTAAAGTGACAGGATGACTCAGCAATGCAACTCCTGGGTGGACATCCAGGAGAAAGGAAAACACGTGTCTACACAAAGACTTCACAGGCACATTCATAATGGCCAGAAGATGGAAACCACCCAAGTGCCCATCAGCTGATGAGTAGATGAATACGGTGTGGTATATCCATAAGGTGGGAATATTATTTGGCCATAAAAAGGAACGAAGCAAATGCTACGGCATGGATGGATCCTGAAGACACTGCGGTAAGTGAAAGAAGGCAGTCATAAAAGTCTGCACATTGTGCGAGTCCATGTATATGAAATGTCCGAAATAAGCAAGTCTATGAAGATAAAAAGCAGGGTAGCAGGAGTCTAGGGCTGGGAAAAGTGGCTTGTGGGGGGCAGGGGACGGAGGTGGTGGGGAGTAACTGCTAATACTCAAGCCTGATGCTGCTTCTCAGAGTGATGAAAACATTCTGGACTTAATTAGCGGGGATGGTTGCACAATCTTGTGAATATCCTCAAAACAACGGACTTACATATTTTAAAAGGGTGCATTTTATGGTGTGTAAATTCTATCTCAATAAAGCGGTAAAAAAATAAACTGCCACCTGCGCTCTGAAAAATCCGTCCCAATTATAAAAAATAGAGTACCAGTGATTTGTCTTTGGCCCTTTGTATATTTAGAAGAGGCTCCCTTTGAAAGACTGGACGCCAGTCTGGAGCCTCAGAATGTTTCAGCTCTCCCTCGTCTTAGGCATGCCACTCTCACATGCCAGGGCAGCATGAAAAAAATAAACCAAACCAAACCAAACCAAACCAAAACTCACTCACTAGAAGGCGGAGAATGTCATCTAATGCTAGGGATTCCAAAGGAGCAAGAAATCTTTCTGAACGATCACTTTGCAAGGCGGGTGAGAGTTATTTTTTACAAGATTAGGCCTGAGGACCCAGGTCCTCGGTGGCAATCCCCACGGAGGAGAGAGAAGAGCATTACAGACCCGGCAGGTGTTTATGAGCCCTGCAGACCTGACCCTTCCCTGGCTTCCTGGCAAAGGAAGAAAGAAAGAAGTTGGAAAAGCCCTGGCCGAACTTGAATCTCGGAACCTGAGCTAACATGGTCTCCTCCTCCAGGGAGCAGAATGACACCATCACAAGAGAGACCTTTTGGAGGCATTCCCCTTCTCCTGGCTTTGCTCACTCTGTTCTTTTTAAGCACTGAGGCTGCAGGTGACCTGGGAGGGCCTTTAGTCCCGAGAGGCGGCAGTCCTGAGCTCTGGGTTCAAGATGAGGCAGGTTGAGTCCTGCATCAGTGGAAAAGCCAACAGTCATCAGTGAGGTCTGTCTGACAAGGACGCGGCAGGGCGGTCCTTGAGGCTGCACTTGTTCCACGCTTGGTCGCCCGTACCCCCCCCCCAACTTTACGTGATTTCCTTAAGGACCCACACAAGTCACTGGGAGAGCTGGGACCGCCCTTCACACCTCCGGTCACAGGGGTTTACTCTGGTCTCCCAACCAGACAAGAGAGACAGTAAGACATGACAAATGTTTGTGTCACTAGAAGTTGCCCCACGGCATCCAGAGAGTCCTCGAATGCCTCCCCACCAACTCCGCCAACCTTAAATTCAGAACATGGTCCTAAGGAGGAAGCAACACAAGCAACCGCTTCCCGACGCTGCCCTCATATGATCCTTTGGAGTTGGGATTGTACCCACTTAGTTTTTTCCTACCAACTTCTCCCCAAGAATGACCTGGGATTTATAATCTCAGGTGACAATGCAGGCATGAACAGCATCTGGAGTTAAGTGACAGGAGAAAGACAATTTTTTCCCCTAAGATAACTCACAATTTGAAAAATAAACAACAAAAATAACCAAGCTACAGAAGCCCTCCGGGCACTACACATGAAGGTGAACTTGGCCTGGGTATCAAAATGACGGGGGCTGGCAGTGGAGGAAGTGTCCCTGTGTGGTGAGCTGCCGGTTCATTCCAGTGTGATGATTTCAACCAGGCTTCTGATGTCCCCAGGTCCCTGATAGTCACAGAACAGTAAACACCGCAGACGCCAGAGAGAAGCGAGCGATCACCTTTAACTTCTGGAGACAGTCTGTCCTCTCCTCTTCCCCATTAGCAGAGTGACCACTGCAGAGGTCAGTACATAAGGCCCGAAGGGGGTCAGGGGGAAGGCCTACAACAGGAGAGGTGAGACACATTTGGGGTCACATGCCCTGGGGAGAAGGGGTGACCACTGCTCAGTTCCAGAGGGCAAAGCATGCTCTGTGCTGCCAGATCACCTGATTTTTCCAGATAAACTAGACATCTAGATTATGGGAAATTTTACTGCTTTTAAATGAGTGCTGAAAACAATACAAAATAAAATCTTTTTTAATGTTTATTTTTGAGACAGAGAGAGAGAGAGGGGCGCCTGGGTGGCTCAGTTGGTCAACCATCCGACTTCGGCTCAGGTCATGATCTCACGGTTTGTGGGTTCAAGCCCCACGTCGGGCTGTGTGCTAACAGCGCAGAGCCTGGAGCCTGCTTCGGATTCTGTGTCTCCCTCTCTCTCTGCCCCTCCCCTGCTTAAGTTCTGTCTCAAAAATAAATAAACATTTAAAAGAGAGAGAGAGAGAGACTTCTAGAGCTGGGGAAGGGCAGAGAGAGAGAGGGAGACACAGACTCTGAAGCAGGCTCCGGGCTCTGCGCTGTCAGCACAGAGCCCAACTAGGGGCTCGAACCCACAAACTGCAAGATCAAGCTCAACCAGCTGAATCACCCAAGCGCCCCAAAACAAAATAAAATCTTAGGAGAGCCTAACAGGAACTTTTGGCACTTGCAGCTAGGAAGCTCAAAGTGCAGTTCCTCTAAGAACCTACAAGAGAAGACCAGTGTGAGCTGCACTGGGCAACACAGAAAATAACACCCAAGTATTCTGGCAAACTATATCACCTCCTGGCCCCATCTCCTTTCCTTCTTTCTGAGTCCTCACACTCACTGCTCATCATCCTGCCCTGCACACAAAAGACATGCGTTCACTGGTGAATTAAATTCAAAAATGCTTTTTCAATATTTTTATACCCTATATATTTTGGTAAGCAACGCTCTGATCTTGTTACAAGGGAGGGCACAGACGGCACATTTAAGACTTTCTGCCAATCATGTCAAGTGGAAGGGCACCTTTTCGAAGTCTGAAATTACATCAAAATAGAAAGTTTTGTTTGTTTCAGGCGAAGGAGGAAGGCCCGGTTCTGAATGTGCTAGTCTGCACAGGTCTGCTTGCGGGAGTGTGTAGGGAAATCCACAGGTTACAAATGTAAGGCGAGTTCAACCTTGGGCAGAGGAAGGCGAGAAAAACGGAGCCCAGCGCGGCAGGTAAAACCAGAACGCAAATTTACATCCGACGCCTTAACAAAACAAAACAAAACACCGCTTTGCCCCCTACACGTGCCTCTTCAATTTTCCCATCTTCAAAATCTTCCTCTTCAAATTCCCCTATTTTCCCATCACCTCTCCGCAGGCCCTCCGCACCCTCGCCGGCTGCCCACTCCCAGAGCCTGGGGATATCTCGCCCTCCATCAGGCGCCCGGGAAAATTCCTTCCTGCAAAGAAAGCCGAGCAGCGAGCAGGAAACTCAAGACCCTCCCGGGGCGGCTGCGGGGCCGCGGGGACACGGGGACGCGGCCACAACCGGCTCCCGCGGAATCGGAGCGAATTGGGTCCCTGATTCTCCCCACCCCTCCCCTCCCGTGGCCCGGCGAAACTCCGCTGTCCCCTCCGGATCGCGGCCCCTTACCTGCGGCGACCCAGCGGGCCAGCAGCACCCCGAGGCAGACGAGGACCCGCGGCGGGGACGCCCGGACGCGCGCGGCCATCTCGCCCCAGAGGCCGGCCAGGGGCCCCTCAGGAAGCGCAGGCGCTGGCTGGCTGGACGTGCGCCCCCCAGAGCCCCCCGGCCCCCGGGGAGCTGAGTGCTCCTCCCTATCCTCGGAACGGCCGAGTAGCTCCGCTTTCCGCGGCCCCCAGGAGGGATGCTTGGGCTGAGCCCGAAGTCCGCGGCCGGGAGCTGCGCTGGGCTCCCGGCTCGATTCCGGCCCCGGCGCGCCCGGCCCGGGGTGAGAGGGCGCACCCCGCCCTCCGCGCCCGCCACCCACTCCCGCTCGCGGAAAACAACAGGAGCCGGACTGCCTCCCGCCTCCCATCCAGGCGGGAGCCCAACTTCCTCTACCTTGGCCCCGGGAGGAGGGCTTTATGCGGAGGGCGCGCGCCCGGGCGCGCCGAGCGGAGTCCGGCCCGGTCGGGGGTGGAGCGCGGAGGCCGGGCCCTC
>NC_043713.1:75681664-75689220 GCF_006229205.1 Suricata suricatta | reverse complement strand
CCGGCCCCGGCCCGCCGGCCGCTCCGGCTGCGGCCGCCCGGAGGAGCGTGGCGAGCCGCGGGGTGCAGGGTCCCCTCGGCGTCCCGGCTTGGCTCCTCCACGGTCCCCCTGTGCTCTCCTGGGCCCGGGGCGGACGCCAGGGCCGCCATGGCTGTCTTCTCCTGCCCTTTGCAGAACGAAGGCAAGTCTGGAGCAGGAGAAAGATGATTCCTTACACCTCCAGCCAAAAGCGGCCGCGAGAGTCCTGTTCTGCTAACTGGCGGAGCCCGCACAGCGAGAGCTGGGGTCAGCAGAACTTGTCCTCGGAGCCTTCTGGCCCCCCGCCCCCCGCCACGCTCAACCGCATCCAGTCTGATTCCCAGAGAGCTGAAATCCCTCTTCCCCACCACATCCTCACTCCATCCTGTCCTCGGAAAAATAAGGTTTCTATATCCTCAGGAGGAGCTGACGCTTGAAACTGCCCGAGGAGGAACCCCCTTTTAAAAAGAATTGCGGGGCGCCTGGATGGCTCAGTGGCTTAAGAGTGGACTCTTGAAGGTTCGGGCTCAAGTCATGATCTCACAGTTTGTGAGTTCGAGCCCCGCCTCGGGCTCTGCCACTGACAGCGCTGAGCCTACTTGGGATTTCTTTCTTCCTCTTTCTCTGCCCCTCCCCAGCTCGTTCTTGCTCCCTCTCCCCCCCCCCCCTCTCTCTCTCTCTCTCTCTCTCTCTAAGTTTGGTTTTTTAAAATATTTTTTAAATGTTTTATTTATTTTTGATAGACAGAGCATGAGAGGGGGAGGGGCAGAGAGAGAAGGAGACACAGAACCGGAAGCAGGCTCCAGGCTCTGAGCTGTCAGCACAGAGCCTGATGCGGGGCTCGAACCCACAAACGTGAGATCTGACCTGAGCCGAAGTCAGAGGCTTAACGGACTGAGCCACCCAGGCGCCCCAACACTGAGGCTTGAATCTGGGCCCTGCTTCTTGTTTCACGGGCTTGGGCACATTGCTTTACTGCTCCCCGATACCTCAGTTTCGTCATCCACAAAATAGGTGGAATCATACCTGCTGTACAGGGTACAATATTAATATTAGTATATGGGTGTCTACCTTGTTGCAACTACTCTGTTTGAAAATGTTCATCATAAAATATTGGGGGTAAAACTCAAAAATTCCTGTTGAGAAGAATCATTTGTCCTGTTGCTCAAGGGCCCCTTACTGAACTGCTTATTCCGTGATGAAATCCTCTTGAAACTAATAAAACGTGTGCTTCGCCTGATGAGCTGAGCCATAAAGTTGTACAGCTCTTCCCTTCCCCCTCTTTTGTGCAATGATTTAACTCTCAGCCAGCTCCTGACAGTTTTCTTCCTTTCCCTTCAGTTTGTGGTTCCTCCTCTACCTTGTGATGGAAGGTAAATTCCATCCTCGATAGCTTCTTCCTTTTTCCTCAGTGCCTGCACCTCCTAACCACCCACTATGTATTTGTTAAATAAACATGGGAGAGGTTCATTGGTTTTGATCTCATAGCTCTGCGGGCTTTTCTGACAAACTCCTGACCGCACATCCCCCACCTGAAGCTAACAAAATAGAGGTAAGATCAATAGCTGGCAAGTTTCCAGCTGAGGATCTGGACTTTTCTGTGACCCTGGTGATACCTCAAGTGGGAATTGCATAGAGCCAGCCCTCCTGAGGTACTTGCTGAGTCAAATGTGGGGTTCTTATGACCAATGAGATCTCCACCCCCAGAAGGATCAACTTCCTTCAGGGTGGTTGACAATGCAGAATAGTTGGCATGGTTGGGGACTTTTTCCAAAGCCACCTGAGAAACTTAATCTCATGGGGCCCTCCCTACAACCCTTGTACCTAAGAAATCATGCAATCCCACTTAATAGATGAGATACCTAGAGATCCGGGAGGGTGAGCTCCAAGTCACAAAGCTGGTTGGTGGCAAAGCCAGGACTGGAACCCACCTCTGTCCCACACCAAATCCTGCCAAGCAAAATTCCCTTTTGTCGCTTATGCATAAGCTGCCAAGGTCCGGATGCTTTGGGTGTTAGCAGGCCAGCAGACATGGGCACGCCCCTGAACGGGGCTTAAGGACAGCTCTGTAGCCCAGGGAACCCCACCCTCCCTGGTCTGGGAGCAGGCTGTGGACAACCCTGAGACAGGAGCTGTTAGGAAATGCCTTGCCCTGGTGTCCTGTAGCGTTTCAGGTGGCTTGGACAGGAGAAAGCAACATGTCTAGAACAGCGACTCATGAGGTGGGGGGGTCACTGTGGGGTCCCTAACAAAGTAGAGACCTTTCAAAGCCTTAGTTTTATGATCTGGACCTCGTGGGTCGTTGGAAAGATAGAGTGAGTCGACTTGTAGGAAGGGACTCAATGAAGTGTCTTTAAGACATGGACCCAACCTACAGCCACATGTTAATCCTAAATCCCACAATCGCATATTAAGCATGAGGCTCAAACACCTCTCTGCTCAGGCTGCTACACATGGCTGGTTTTGTTTCGTTTCCATTTCACCTCCGGTGAACTGGAAAAAAGTTACTCGTGGCTAAGCACTTTACCTACATGAATTCATGGACTCCTGAGCACAACTCTGAGAGGTAGGCATTCTCAATCACGATTTACGGAAGGCTCAGCGAGGCCAGGTGACCTAACAAGTGAATGGGGGTGGGGGTGGGGGGCTGATCTGAACCCAGGTCTGAGGCCCGTTGTCTTGTTCGGTGCTGGAGGGAGAGACAGGATGCCTAACTCCACAGCCAGCCCTCCTGTAGCCCGGGTCTCTGAGGCCATCAGGTTACCCATTATTTCTGCCTTCTCTGTCCTCTCCCTAGAGGCAATGCTGAAAGGTCTCTTAGCAACAGTCTGCTTCTCTATTCAACCTAGAGATACTCTCTTGGGGGCTTCAGAGACGGCAGGCCAGTGGGAACAGATGGGGTGGCAGCCTGGCCCCTCCGTAAACTCTGCGCCCCTCACTTCAAGAAGAGTAAACAGGTGAATGAGAAAATCCCGCCCACGCCCGCAGGGATGGGCCTGGGACCCACAGGCTCCCACCTCAGGGAAAAGGGACAACAAAAGCAACCTGGCTTGTTCTCCGGAAAAGAAAGCCAGATAAACCTTCCCCAGACACCCCCTCCTCCCACTTCCCCCTGCCTTCTCTCCAGAAGAAAAGACCTGAAACACAGAGCCTGGAGCAAAAAAAGTTCCTGAAAACTGGCGAGGTTCTAAGAAGACGTTGGCAGGATGAAATGGGAAAATGGAGAGTTGTCAAATGAGTCTAGTTTTTTTTTTTTAACGTTTATTTATTTTTTGAGAAATGGAGAGCGACAGAGCTTGAGCGGGAGGGGCAGAGAGAGAGAGAGAGAGAGAGTCTGAAGCAGGCTCCAGGCTCTGAGCTGTTCAGCACAGAGCCCGACACGGGGCTCGAACTCATGAACCATGAGATCATGGCCTGAGATGAAGCGGAATGCTTAACCCACTGAGCCACCCAGGCGTCCCAGAGTCTACTATGTTTTTTTTTAAGTTTATTTACTTTGAGAGAGAGCGCACATACAAGCAAGGGATAGGGAGAGAGAGAAAGTCCCAAGCCAGCTCTGCATTGTCAGTGTAGAGCCCGATGCGGGGCTCGAATTCACAAACCATGAGATCATGACCTGAGCCGAAATCGAGAGTTGGTCCCTTAACCGACTGAGCCACCAAGGCACCCTGATGAGTCTACTATTTTTTTTAATGTTTATTTACTTTTGAGGAGTAGGGGAGGGACAGAGAGAAACAGAAACACGGATTCCAAAGCAGGCTCCAGGCTCTGAGCTGTCAGCACAGAGCCCAGAGTGGGACTTGAACCCACAAGCCGTGAGATCATGACCTGAGCCAAAGTCAGACACTTAATCGACTGAGCCACCCAGATGCCCCAGAGTCTACTATTTTTGACCAGAGCCCAGCCTCTCCTCTCTGGACTTGAGACAGGAGGGTGAATTTGGTGTCTCTGAGGGGCAAAGAACCACAGAACATGGAAGGCAGATCCAAACATAGAAAGCAAAATGGTGCTTACAGACGAATCAAGGAAATGACCATCTGGTTCCCTGAGAAATAAGCAGCCAGGGACCGAAGGGAAAGAAAATGGTTCACCCACCTAAGAGAGGTACGTAAGCAACCCAGCAGGTACCTGGTAAATGTTTCACCATAGACTCTCTAGCTCCTGGTGATGGGGGAGGGGAGGGGTAGGGGCAAGGGTTGACTTGGAGTGTTTGCCAGTTTCCACGGTGTAAGTACCTGCGCCGTAACCAATTCCAGGCTGTCTCTGTGAAGTTAGTACACTATACATACGATCAGCTCTCCCGCGAGCCCTGGAATACACCATTTCCCCCGCAGTGACACAACTTCAAACTCTTGGCTGGATTTCGAACAGGTGACTCAGGCAGAAAAGACTCTTTGATCACTCTTGTTCTTTGATCTCACACTCACCTATCGAATGCCATTTGTTGGCCAAAAATAAGTTTGATGTTCCTAACTTCAAACTGGGGCATATGGATTGATAGCTGCAAGTATATTTCATTTACGGCAATAGAAGAACTTCGTAAACACTGGGTTTCCAGAGAAAACTTGGATGAAACATTTCTCCGAAGTTGACATACTTGTTTCTTAGGTGGCATTTGCTTTTTCCTGATTATAAGCCTATCGGTCTCATTCCAGAACATTGAAAAACAGAAAAATAGGAAACAAAATGTAACCATGACCCATCTAGAAATAGTCACTAACATCATTAGAAACTTCCGTTGTTTCTGCTGAGTTTCAACTTGGGTGATTTTTCCCCCTACAAAGCTGTGATGACATTGTACGCTAAGTTTTGATTCCTGCTTTTTCCTTGAATCTTATAAGTGACATTGTGATTTTTTTTTTGACGAGTAATTACTAGTCTTTTTAACTGGCAAAGTAATAAAACATTAATGGTAAAAAAAAAAAAGAAAGAAAGAAAGGAAATTCAAATGAACCTTGCTAACATCGTGCTAAGTGAAATACTCCAGTCACAAAAAATCAAATACCGTCTCCACTTATTTGAGTTGCCTAGTGCAGTCACATTCCTAAGACAGAGTTAGAAAGGTGGCTGGGGGAGGGGAGAGGGGGTTAGTGTTTATTGGGTGTGGGGTTTCAGTTTTGCAAGATGAACAGGGTTCTGGAGACGGACGGTGGGGATGGTGACCTGACAGTGTGGACGCACTTAATGCCAGTGGGCTGTGTGCTTATAGGTTAAGATGGTAAATGTTAGATTATGTATATTGTACCACAATTTAAAAAATGTTTAAATGCAGGGGCGCATGGGTGGCTCAGTCAGTTAAGCATGTGACTTCAGCTCAGGTCATGATCTCGAAGTTTGTGAGTTCGAGCCCAGCATCAGGCTCTGTGCTGACAGTGCGGAGCCCCCTTTAGATCCTGTGTCTCCCTCTCTCTCTGCTCCACCCTCGCTTGCTCGCTCTCTCTCTCTCACTCTCTCTCTCTCTCTCTCTGAAAATTAAACATTAAAAAAAATTAAGGCAGGAAAAAATGGATCAGTGGGAAAAGGATGAGAAAAAAATAATATACACATGGGACAGAGAACAGAGATACTTCATGTTATTTGTGAATTAAACGTGAATCAGGAGTGCCTAGGTGGCTCAGTAGGTTAAGCGTCTAACTTCAGCTCAGGTGATGATCTCACGGTTCATGGGTTTGAGCCCGGCATCAGGCTCTGTGCTGACAGCTAGCTCAGAGCCTGGAGCCTGCTTCAGATTCTGTGTCTCCCTCTCTCTCTGACCCTCCCCTGCTCATGCTGTCTCTCTCTCTCAAATAAATAAAAACAATTAAAAAAATTTAAACGTGAATCATACCCCAAAAATCCAAGGAATTTTACAGTGAAATTGTATCTTAAGAGTAAGTCTTCTGCTCACCTTCCCCTGGTCCCAGTCCTCTTCCCGTGAGAAGGATGGAGGTACCCCGTTTTTATTTACCTATTCAGCAGGTGGTGGACTTTCAATAAACATTAAGCCATGAAGCGACTCAGAGAACTCAGGGCACCTCTTTTCTAGTGTCTTCTCTGCCTTACTTACCCGTCACTCCGCGCGTGTCTCCCTTCCCTGGCTGCTCTACCATGAGCACACTGGCCTTTACAAAAGCCCATGTATCTCTTTACTTAGTTTGGTCTCTGCCTTTGCCCGGGCACCTGAATGGGAATTCGATCAAGCAGCGTTTCGTGCCATTATGTTTCCTTTTCCTTAAGATTTCAGTCAAAGTCCTTTGGGGGCACACAGGCAGGAACTTCCCACTTTTTAGGGTTCCAGCATCTGAGTATTGCTTGCGTCACTTCTTTCTCTCCACCCTGAAAACATTCCATCCCATTTCTCAAAGCCAAGTGTATAAAACTTAATTCAACTTTTAGATGTTTGCATTCCCCGTCCAGGAGAACTTAGTCTTGCTAGACTGGTAAAGACATGGTCACCTTTCCCATCCTTTCTTTTCCAGTGGATGGCTGACTTCCCGTAAGATTTCCAGAAAGTTCCCTCGTGATATGTACTATTTGCTCCTGCCAGGCCCACTCCTCACTGGAATGTCTCCTTCCATCCCCTGAACAGACTTCTGAAGTAGGTGTTACTCTTCCCTACATTTTACTAGTGAGCGAAGCTGAGGCTTGGAGAGGTGAAGTAACTTTCCAAATAAAGTCACAGCCTCAAGCCCATATTTATGAAATGAATCACTTCTGTTCTGGGCCTCACATTTACTCAGAGTAGTAAAAACTTGGATGGGGGTGGGATACTTCAAGGATGAAGAAACTTGTGATGAGGGGCACCTGGCTGGCTCAGTCAGAAAAGCATGTGACTCTTGATCTCAGGGTTGTGAGTTCGAGTCCCACATTGGGTGTACAGATTACTTAAAAATTAAATATTAACTTTTAAAAAATGTTTTCTTTATTTTTGAGAGACAGAGTGAGATAGAACATGAGCAGAGGAGGGGCAGAGAGAGAAGAAGACACAGAATCTGAAGCAGCCTCCAGGCTCCGAGCAAGCATTCAGCACAGAGCTTGACGTGGGGCTCGAACCCACGATCTGTAAGATCATGACCTGAGCCGAAGTCAGATGCTCAACCAACTGAGTCACCAGGTGCCCCTAAAAATAAAATATTTTTTTAAAAAGAGCAAAACAACCTTGTTATGAAAATTCTGTACCCTCCTCTAGGAAAATGCACATATTTCCAACATTTAAAAGCAAATGCAAGGAGTTAGGAAGACAGCAAAACGGACTATCCCGAGATTCTAAACTGGAATTGTTGGCTGAGCCCAGGAGGAAGGGGAAAATCTCTCTTACAAACTTGAATCACCAGGTGGCGCTCTCAGCCCTGAGTGGACTTTGGGTCCCAAAGCCAAGGTCTTCTGAAAGCTAAGAGTTGGTTCAAGCGGCATGGAACTCAAAGAATTTCAGAGATTATTGGTTCCAACAATAACCCTCGCCATCTAGAGGAGGAGAGGAGGCCCAGAGTTGTCAAGGAGATTGCTCAAGGTCACAGCTCATGGACAAAGCCAGGACTCACCCACTTATCCAAGTTCAC